>NC_056740.1:249155009-249360009 GCF_019279795.1 Protopterus annectens
CAATGTGTTCAGCATGCAGAAAACATTTTGACCCTTTCACTAATGTGGGTAGTTCTCAATAACATTTGTAAAATCATCTATGATTTCTGCTGATTGTTCTGATGCTACATGCAGAGCAAAAGAAGACAAACAGTGACCACAGGGGAAGAGAGAAAAAATTTGTAAAGATGATACGAAGAAGTAGCAGGTCCGTTAGCATCTCAGCTGTATGGCTTGGTATTACAGCATGTTACCAACTGCATTTAACAATTCAGGAAATAACACCTCTGAAATTTTACAGCTGCTACATGTACAACCTTCCATTATACCTGCACCCTCTGTATTTATTCTTGCACAGTTGCAGTACAGATTTTTCTGGTTAGTTTTTGAAGCACATTTTATCAGTAGGTGGATCAGCTTTGTTCAAGGTCACCTACTTACTAAAGCTTGCTAAAATATTTTGCTAGAGGATGAAGGAGAAAATCTGAATACAGAAAATAAAAGTAACAGCCATGAACCTTAGTGCATAAATAATTGCACTCAGAGCCTACTTCTTACCTTATTCCCACCTAGAATATAAATTTTATTTATTAACTGTTTGTGAGGTTGCTGCAGCACAAATGATATAAATAACCAGTGTCCTATAATTTGATTAGTAATATAAAGTAAGGTTGCTATAAGCTAAATACTGGTACATTGTACACTACTTCTGTGTTAATCTGGGATATTGACATCAGTTTCAGAAGAAAAGGTGCTGGCGTGCAACAGCTAACCAAATAATAACTAGACTCATGGCAGATGCGTAAAAATGAGAAAAGGAGTACTTGATGTATGATCCCAGGAAAATGAGAAAGTACAGTTTTGTACCTACCATAAATGTAGATGTTCGAGTGCTCATACAGCTGCAGTCATAACAGATGGGTTATCCTGCCATCAGGCGGGTCCTCGGTCGGCCGAATTCCAAAGTCTAGGTCCGGCGTCGGTTGTAGTCGCTTCTTCCCTGACGTCAGTGCGGCAGGGGTATAAAAGAACCAGCCAACGCCATCTTCTTCAGTTTTTCTTGCCCCAGATGACAGGTGCCCCCAGAAGGAAGGCAAAACATAAACTTATGTAGTCATGCAATATAGAATAATCAAAAAACAGTAGTTTGTAAGCAAATACACCATAAAAGAATACCCCAAATAGGTTGTATGAGAAGGTGTTTGTCATAAGGCCTGTCCTAAGAGGGGATGGAGGGAGGGAAACCTGGACTGCAGCTGTATGAGCACTCGAACATCTACATTTATGGTAGGTACAAAACTGTATTATGTTCATCGTGCATACAGCTGCAGTCATAACAGATGGGTAGAATCCCAAAGCTAAGTAGGGGTGGCAGGCACTAAATGGAACTAGGAGGAGCCAGGATGCCCTGCAAGACAGCTGTGGCAAATCCCGCTCTAGATTTTGAGTAAAGTGGAAGGTGATAGTGTTTGGAGAAAGTGTGCACTGAACTCCAAGTGGCTGCTTCCAAAATGTCCTTGGTAGGGACCCCCCTGAGGAAAGCTGCAGAGGTAGCTGTGGCCCTTGTGGAGTGGGACCTGATGCTTGAAGGCACAGCTTTTCCATGCAATGAGTAACAAAAGCGTATGCAGTGGGCTATCCATTTTGAGATTGTCTGGAGATAGCCTTTCCTTGAGCACCTGTAGCATAGGACATGAAGAGTTGCTCGGATTTCCTGAATGGCTTTATCCTGTCCAAATAATAACGTAGCTGTCTGTGAATGTCCAAGGAATGCAGTAGTCTTTCCCCTTTGTTTTGTGGGTTAAGGTAAAAGGTAGGTAAGTGGATAGTCTGATTCAAGGCTACACTGGATACTACCTTTGGCATAAAGGTAGGGTTGGTTCGTAAGGAAACTCTGTCCTGATAGAAAATGATGAAAGGTTGCACAGCCATGAGGGCCTGTAGTTCCAAAACTCTGCGTGCTGAGGTGATAGCCAGAAGGAAGGCTGTTTTCCATGACAAATATTGTAGTTCTGTTGAAGCAGCTGGCTCAAATGGAGGAAGGGTCAGTTTTTCCAATATGAAGTTGAGGTCCCAAGCAAGGACTGGTGGTTTCCTTGGGGGTTTTAAATTCTTAGCCCCTCTGAGGAACTGTCTTAAGAGAGGATGAGAGAATAAAGGAGGATTCGTGTTGTATTGTGCAGAAATGGCTGAAACATGGATTTTGATGGAGGAGAAGGAAAATCCACTGTTTAACATCTCAGCTAGGTACTGTAATATTTGAGGTATATTTATTACCCAGGGATTCTGGCCCTTTTTCTGATTCCAGGCACAAAACCGCTTCCATTTGGCGGAGTAGGCTTTTCTAGTAGAAGGTCTTCTGGCCTCCAAGATGACATCCTGCACCTCCTTGGAGAGGAGGGTCTGTTGTGAAATCAAGGGATTCTCCATGCGGCTAGATTTAGGGTTTTGAGCTGGCTGTGAAGAGTTTTGAAGTTGTGCTGGGACAACAGAAGAGGCACTAGAGGTAGGATCCATGGTGGGGAATGTGTCAGGCTCTTCAGGAGTGGATACCAGTGTTGTCTTGGCCAGTCTGGAGCAATGAGAATCATTTTCGGCCTCTCTGCTCTGGCTTTTAATAGAACTTTGGGCAGCAGAGGGAGAGGTGGAAAGGCATAGACTGTCAATGTTGTCCAATTGAAGGAAAGTGTGTCCACTTTCCAGGCCTGTGGATGATAGATCCTTGTGCAAATTTTTTTCAGTTGGTAATTTCTGTGGGTAACAAAGAGATCTATGTCTGGCTGTCCCCATGCCTGAGTTATCTTTGCGAAAACTTGAGGATGCAACTTCCATTCGTGTGGATCTGTCATATTTCTGCTTAGGCTGTCTGCCAGTGTGTTTTCCTTCCCTGGCAGGAATTGTGCCTGAAGTTGGATTTGCAATTCCAGAGCTGTGCTCCAAAGGGTCATGGCTAGTCTGCACAGGGGGTATGAATGAGTTCCCCTCTGTTTGTTTATGTACCACATCACTGTGGTGTTGTCTGTCCTTATCAATAGCTGGCCTGGATGCAGTAGGTCTTTGAAGGCCATAATAGCATTTTGCACTGCTAGCATTTCCTTTTGGTTGATGTGTAGGTGCTTCTCTTTTTGGATCCATTTTCCCTGAATGCACTGATCTTTCATGTGTGCCCCCCAGGCGTAGTCCGAGGCATCTGTTGTGATGATTTGATTTGCTTGAGGTATGCAGAAAGGGAGACCTTTGTTTCTTTGGCATGCTTGGGCCCACCACAGAAATTCCTTTTGAAGACATGGAATGAGTGGTATAATTGTTTCCAAACTGTGGCTGTGTTGAGACCATAAGTTTTTTAGGTACCATTGAAGCTTCCTCATATGCAGCTTTGCACATGGGATCAGCAGGATGCAAGATGCCATGAATCCCAGAGCCTGCAGGACTTTCCTTGCAGTCAGCCTGGTGAAGGTTGCCATTTTGCTGAAGTATTGAGATAGTTTCCCTTGTTTGTCTGGCGTGAGGTAGGCCATCTGGGTGTTTGTATTCAAGCTGGCACCCAGGGAAATTATTGTTTGAGAGGGTATTAGTTTTGATTTCTTTTTGTTGACTGTGTATCCCAGAAAGTTCAACAGTCTTATTACAAACGCCAGGTGTTTCATAAGTATGTCCTTGCTGTCCGCTTGGATCAGGCAGTTGTCCAGATATGGGTATATTTGTATTCCTTGAAGTCTGCAGAAGGCGATTACTGATGCCAGGCATTTCGTAAACACTCTGGGCGCAGTAGATAAGCCAAAGGGCAATGCAGAGAATTGATAATGGGTTGAACCTGCAAGAAATCTGAGGTATCTTCTGCAATCTTGTCTGATAGGGACATGCAGGTATGCCTCCTTGAGGTCCAATGTTACCAGCCAAGACTCCTTGCCCAGCATGGGAAGAAGCTGCTGTAATGTGAGCATCTTGAATTTTGGTACCTGGAAATATGTGTTTAGGATGGATAGATCTAAAATAGGTCTCCAATCTTTGTCTTTCCTTGGTACCAGGAATAGTCTGCAATAAAACCCTTGACCTTGTTCTTTTGCAGGCACCTCTTGAATAGCTTTCATGACCATGAGAGCTGAAATTTGTTTTTGTGCCTCTGCCCTTTGATTTTGTGGCAGGTTTGGCATGCCTCTCATTTTTGGAAGAGTGTGAAAGTGGAATCTGTAGCCTCTGTCTATAATGTCCAGAATCCATTTGTCTTTTGTGACAATATGCCAATTTTTTTTTTGAGAATAATGCCAGTTTTCTGCCTAAAGGTGCTGCCATTAAAGCTTTGCTTGGCAGGTAAAGGGGAAAGTCATTGTGTCTGCTTTCTGAATGACTGTGATCTATCTTCTCCACCTCTTGGGGTTGGTGCTTGCCATTGTCTGGCTCTGAATGATCCTTGAGATTGCCCTCTACCTCTCGGGCGCCTGTATCTGCCTCTTTGAGGTCTGTCCGTGGCTGGAAAGGACCAATTTTTTGAAGGCCAGTTTCTGCTGAAACATGGAGGTTGTACCTGCAGGAAATCTTTCACTGTTTGCATTGATCTCGCCTTTTCTTCCATTTTCTTTAGTACCTCCTCAGCTTTAACACCAAACAAGGTGCATCTAGTAATTTAGCTTTGACATGATCTGGTAAGGCTTGTTCTTTGAGCCAAGCATGTCTACATATGACAGACCCTGTAACAGCAGCTCTACATGAGGCCTCTAAAGCATCAAAACCACACTGCAAGGTATGTTTACCCACTTGCTCTGCACTATGCAACAAATCCTGCAACTCTTTTAAATCTGGTTGCTCAGGTTGTGTCATTTTGCTTTTCGACTCAGATAATAAAAACTGTTGATACTTTAACATATGTAACTGACAGTTTAATGCCCTCATGGTTAAAGTGGCCGAGGTGTATACCTTTTTCCCCCACCTTTCTAAAGCTCTGGAATCCCTCTCTGAAGGTAATGGGTTTTTAGCAGTAGAGGCCTTAATTCCCTTGGGATCCTGTGAAATAGTTTCTGGGTCAGCAGTATGGCTTTTGTATAGGAACTGGTGTGAATCAGGAACCCGGTAATATATGTCTGGTTTAACAGGAGCTGGAGGTAAAGAATCTGGGTTGAGGCTGGCTTCTGTGTACACATCATCTAAGATATCTAAGACAGGAGGGATAGCCAGAGGCCTATTCCTGGTCCTCAGAATGTTCAGAGGTAATAGAGGCTTGATCTGAGGAAGGGTAGTCTTCCTCTAATCTGGGCCTTTTGTCCGAGGGGGGTTGAGAACCCCTGATAAGAGTAATCAAATCCTCAACCATTTTGAGCATCTGTTTTTTTAGGCATGGGGCCTTGAGAGGGGGTATGTGGTCCTTGTTTTTTAGTTTTCATGGCTGCTTTAGATTTTGTGAAAGCCTTAATAGAGAAATGGCAGGCCTGTCTAAACTCTGGGTTTCCCCGCCAAAAGTGGTGTCGGTATCTGTAGTCAGAATGGGGGCCGAGGAGCCTGCGACCTTGGGCACAGAAGACACTGGTAATGAAGTGTCATCGGTACTCAGGGGCTATGTAGGCGCCTCGCTGGGAACCGGAGAACCGGTAGTCGGCCTTAGCGTGGTGTCAGTAGAAGTCGCGGACCTCGTATGTCGGTCCTTATCTTTGCGTCTTTTACTCAAAACTGGAGTCGGAGTATCCGACGACATAATATAATTAAATTTTTTTTTTACCAAAATAGTGATGGGCGAACTCCGCCCGATGCTTAATAGTGCGTTTGTTGAATCTAGCACAAAAATGGCAGGCCGAGACGTCGTGGTCTGGGCCTAAGCAAGGAATACAGAAAGAGTGGAAATCCTTATGCGATATTTGCTTCCCACATGAAATGCAATTATTAACTTTGTCTGACATCGGTCTGAGGGAAGAAAAGTTTCCTAAACGGGGTACTTAGCTTTCAAGAAGACTTCGGCTGAAATATTTTCGTAAATCTCAGGAGCTGGCCGACCGGCACTTGCGAACTGCTTCTGCTTCGGGCACCGCGCGGCAAGACAGACTGGTGAAGATGGCGTCGGCTGGTTCTTTTATACCCCTGCCGCACTGACGTCAGGGAAGAAGCGACTACAACCGACGCCGGACCTAGACTTTGGAATTCGGCCGACCGAGGACCCGCCTGACGGCAGGATAACCCATCTGTTACGACTGCAGCTGTATGCACGATGAACATCTGCATCAGACAGTGGGAAACTGAGGCTCCAGGAAATGAGGACATCCCAAGGGGTGGGGAGCAACAGCAAATGAGATGGTGCTGGGGGTCCCATGCAGAGGCAGCAACACTGAGTCCTTCATAACTTCGTCTAAGGCCAGGCCTGTTCAACCACATCTGCTAATGTTATTATCTCTGTGTAGTACAGCTCAGCTGAGTGCTTCTGAGGTATTCAAAAATAAGTCGTTTAGACAATACTGTGAAAGTCAAGGCCTTCATCATATAAAGAAAACTTCAATGTGTCTGTAGGCAAATGAATGGTTTAACATGTCGTGCAAACATCACTAAAGCAATCAGTACAGCTAGAGAAACAGGAATGAATTCCCTGAAGACAGTAATTAAACAGTATGCTTAAAACATACAGAATTTCAGGTCCTCCCACAAAAGGAGTAACACCTGTCAGTTTGTTTAGTCAGTCAACTCCAGCAAAATGATTCCACGTACAACCGACTCAAGAGAAAGAAAACCATTTGGGATATCAGACATACCTTACACAAAAACACAAACTGAAGAACTATGCAGTTGTGAACAGAGGAAGAGAAGAACACTCCTTTTATCAGAGTCAAAATGTGTTGATGATGAACTTTCCAAAATAAGAAACAGGGTATAGTAAATCATACAAAACAGAAAAAAAGATATGTAGCTGCTACTACAAATAGAAGGCACCAGACACTGGGTTTTTCAAACTTTCTTTGGGGGTAGAGATTTTAAAATGACAGTGACAGTTTTCCACAGAATACAGGCACTGTACACTGATCCTACCAGACAAATATTTATGCACTGACAATAAGAAAAAGCACCATCCTTTCTCGAAAATTCTGAATGGTCTGACATGATGCAGCCCAGTGTTAAATCTGATTTGCATTGTTTCTAGAATGAAAAACAATTATATTGCAAGAAATAATTAGAAAAAAAAAAAAACAGAAAAAAGGGCATGTACTCTTGTAAAGCTCACGAAAAGATACCTCTTGGCCAAACTGAAACGTTCCCCAGAAGTTCAGAAAGTTACTTTTAAAGTTAAAAAAAGCATTAAGATATACTGATACAGTGGCTATAACTCACAACTAGGAATTTCTTTGATCATGGTCAAACACTTTTTAGCAATAAGACTTTGTATTGCTGCAGGGGTTTACTTTCCCCAAAGATTAATATTATAAGGACCTGACTGGCAGAAATGCAAGGCAGCTACTCGTTGAGGGAAATCAGGAAGCAGAGCCATAAGGAAAACTTCACTTCAGATACAAATTCATCAAATAAACTATATGAACACTGCTCACTGTCTAAACCTGAATTATGTATTCTGTAGAATACTGTACAAAAATAGTGCCCCTATCTTAGCAAGTCAGTATTCTGAGTGGCCATACTGCTTCCTCAATAAACTGAATTTTCTTCTGATGAAGTTGCTTTTTTTGGTAATGCATTGATTAGTCATATTACAAAAACAACACCCCATATAGGCAGTGTCTTACTGAAGGCACTACAGACATTTAGTAATGTCCATATTTGAGGATCTGATATGCCATACCAAGTACTAGTCAGAACTTAAGATATGTGCCTCACTCCACAACTTCAAACATGATACCAGGCTCCAGGAGGAAAATTGATTTTACATACATAATATGAATTTGGAGCTGTCATTTAAGAGAGGTAAGAATATTCAGTAAATCCTTTTCCCATGAAGCGTATCCTTTTGCTGCATCTTCCTAACCAAGTCCTGCCCTGCTGTTCTCTCAACATGTGACAATGGTTACACCATTTAAACTGACAGCTGCAAACTCTGCTGTTAGTTGGGACATCATATGAAACAGAAGGGACAATGAGAAAGCAATGTTAATAATCCAAGTTCAGTCCTACACACATAATATTTAATATTTCATGTTAAAAGCTGGAGAAGCACTTCTTTAAAAACTGGGTTTGAAGTAACTTGATATAACCCTCCAAGCAAGAACAACCTCTAAGCAAATCAAAGGACTCTTGTACCCTTAATTAAATCATGCAGTTTAAGATATAAAAATGTGTCATTAACAGAAAAGCATTATTCAAATACCACTGATTTTAAACCCTCCTAATTATTATGCCCATTTACTTAGAAGGGAAGGGAAAAGTCACCTTGCAGACTGTCCAAAAAAAAAGCTTCAACTAGCCCTCTGTGCCCACAATTAAATAAAAACAATGAACTATACTTTCAAGAAGTAACATAAAACAAAATTTGCAGCAGAGTAGATGAAGGGAATGCCTTGTCTTAATCTCCCCCCACTGGGCAAATTGCCACTCCCCTAGATGTATCCTTAGGGACAAGGAATCCCTACAATGATGAATCAAACTGGCTGTCAGATTTAGTTAAAATGCACTTCATAAGGCTGATTGGATCTCTGTTCTATTTGCTCAACAAGACCACCCACGGATGAGCTATTAAATTACAACCCACTGTTATACAGACCTGAAGTTATCCTGGCAGTATAGGAGTAAAGAAAAAAAGGCTGGACTTCAACTTCCTTGTCCTCCAGGCCAAATCACTGACCTGAACTGTGCAGACCACAGAACGCAATCAATAAACACAGGAACACACAAAAATTCTCACTGTTTTATCTTTTACTTATTTACTTTTATGTTGCATTGCTTTTGTAAGTTTAAGTAATGCTAGCATGGAAAGGACAAAAAAAAATTAACACTCTGGATACAGAAACTAGAAACTCAAATGCAATGACAGCAAATAGCACACTACTGCTACATAAAACAATTTTGAGTTTTATAATGTCCTACCACAGATAAGAACGTAAATGGAATTTCACTGTCTATACACATCTGTGCTACAGCAATTTTTTTAACTGGTAGTGAGGGAGAGGATATTAGTAATAATAAATGACACAGATTCAGCAAGTCCTTTTTACTTACCCCACACAAACACACAACTCAAAGTTTAGGACATCTAAATTTAACAGTTTCGAGCGTCCAAAATCTCCACAAACTGGGTGACAGAGCACTGAGTCACTATATCCCCAACAAACATAATTCTTCTGAGTGTTTTACACATCAACAAAGCTAGCAATTTCTGAAACAATCTTGAAAGTTTCTTCATACAGGGCAACCCGAGCTCTTCATGCACTATCACCTGTAACTCACCTCTTTTTTTTAGTACTTTGCTCCCCATTTACTTTCCATCCTTATGTGTTGCCTCATCCTTTTTCTACTTTTACTTCCTCCCTAAAGTATACGTCACTTCCTCTGCATTCTTTACTTTATGGCCTGTGTTTTACTTCCCTTACTTAACATTTGCTAATCATCTCCTGTGTATGATATGAGCCTATGGTTTACTAGTTTCACTGTACCTGCTTTATCCTATTCGGGTTTGACAAGGAGATGGAACATATCCCAGCACTTAGCTGGCATAAAATATGCAGTCAATACTTGACACAATACAGTCAGTCACAGGACTATTGGAAATTTATAGGGGATTACCAATTCAACCTATCAGGATATCTTTGGGAAGTGGGAGAAAACTAAATTCCCCAGCAAAACCCCATGTAGATGCAGGATGGATATGCATACTCCTCACAAAGGCACCCCAGCTGATAAATGAAATGGAGAACCATCAAGGAAGGCAGCACTGCTAACCCCTGCACCATAAGCCTTTTTGATTATGACAGCCATACTTAGGCCAAAATTAAGTTTGCAATCCATTAGTGTCCCACATCTTTGATATGGCACTCTTGGTGTTCTTCTGCTTCAAACAAATTTTGTTTCCTTTTTCCCAGATATACATGTGCTGCATATCAATACTGAAAATAAGGACACCCCTTCTACAGCAGCAAACTTGGAGCTATAACTTTGACACAAACTTTGCAGTCATCTCCATATTTAGTAATCCACAGTTCTCTCCCTACTCGAAGACCAGAAAAATAGATCCAAAACACCACAGAAACCAATGAAACATGAGTAGTAAATTAAGTAGGGTTCGACTTCAGACTCAGATTTCCTGTGTTCTGTTACTTAGTCCATGTTCAAATTATTGAGTAATGTGCCCAGTTACATTTAGCTTATATAGCTTAATTGTAGTCTTCATTCAATCTGGTGGCAACCTCCTTTCAGTTTTGTAAATATAACCTAAAGTTAACAAACCTGGAGTAGCAAAGGGTAAGGAGAGAAAGATCTCCATGTATCCCAAGGAATCGGCTCCACTACTATCTGCTCCACAGCTTTGCAGTATGCATGCAAAATTTATAGACCTACAGATAGCATGACTGGTTGCCTCTTAAAATTCTGATGAATGCAACTACAGTGCAAATGTGAGGGGAAAAGTTAGAATTTACTTTTTGAATATTCAAGACCTGCAATACCAGGTCTTGCACTTGTGATAGTGAGCCATGTGAGACATCCTTTTAACCTAATGTCTTTATTTCTGTTTAAAGCGGTCACAATCGGAGCAGTGGTGCAGCGGTTAACATTGCCACCTCACAGCAAGATGTTCTCCGGTTCGATTCTTGGATAGGGTCCCTTCTATGCGGAGTCTGCATGTCCTCCCTGTGTTCATATGGATTTCCTCCCACACTGCAGAGACATGCATCTGGAGCAATTCTCCCCAGGCCTCCACTGAAAATAGGCTCTGTCCTAGTCGGACTTTCCTGGTCAATAAATGTTAAATAAACAAATAAATAAATAAGCATATTCTGTGTAGCATAAGCTGCAGTTATTTTGGGGTATTTTTAAATTATTACAAAACCTGTCTGCAGAAAATGTGATATTTCATACATTTAAAGAAAAAAAATGTTATTTGTTGATAAAATGTGAGTTCTTGCTTAGTTTTTTTTTTTTGAGTTTCTAATAGGAATGTATAAAGCCTTCTAGTATCTTGGTTTCTGAAATTGGGGAAGCTGGTATCTGACTTAAGGAAGACCCAGGCAAGTAGGAACTGTGTCGAAAAAAACAAATCTGTTTAGTAGTGGGTAGTGCTAAATGCACAAGGATAATGATAAACAAATAATTATTACACTGCAAATCATTAACAAAAGAAAATGTGCGGAGTCAAATCTTGGTTATTTCATTTGTGCACGTTTTTTTGATGAGGAAGCCTGGATCACTTTTCTGATATTTATGGAAGGCTCAGTGGCTCATCTCTAGTTAAGAGGAGGCTCACTACGGCAGTGAAACAGTCCACCTATGAACTAGTTGCACAGAGCTGGATGTTTTATGAGGCTTTGCACCTCTTCAGTTTTGCTCAACTTATCATGACTTTAATGGTTCTGATCACTTCTGAAGGTCACATTGCACCTCATACTTTTGGGTCTATATCAGAACTGAGAAAGCTGTCTTTCGCGAATACATGTTCATTGACACATAAACGAACGTGAACAGCTTAGTACCAAAAGAGCTAAATGGAGAATGCCGAACAGATTTTCTTGGCCAGCAGGGTGATCGTGGGGATGAGGAAATAAATCCTTTTCCCCACTATAGTGCGGTCTTGGAGTTGATATATATAAGTAGGGGGTGCAGGGGGGCTTGCTCTATTGCAAAAACATTTTGAAAAAGTGTTTTAGGTAAGGTTTGTACAGTTAGGTTTACCTTACCTGTATGGTGCTGTTACTTCCAGGAATGCGTTCGGCGTTCTTCATTTCACTCTTTTTGTACTTCGCTGTTCTCGTTCTTCTACATTTATGTGTCGATAAACATGTATTCGCGAAAGACAGCTTTCGCGACTATAATATAGACCCCATATTTTTCTGCTATATTTTACATTTCTATCACATGCATTTACCTTTAAAATTCCCTGATTATTTGTATTGTTTAAGGAACGCAACCTTAAAAGCAAAAATGAATATTACAAAAGTTCATTGTCCTCTCTTCTGTAGTTTTATCAGTTAAGCATAGTCTTTTTGCAAGAATTTCATTTTTGTTTGTGACAGAATTTCCCAGATAATTTTTTGAAAAAGGTATGACTGGTTGACTGATTTATTTCCTTACATACTTTTGTTTTACTTCCTTCTCCTAATCTGAAGCAGAGAGAGAATTATTGGTTGAAGTTATTAAGAGCTTGTATGATTTCTGAAGAGGAACACAGGAATCCCTATTTGTTTACACTGACAATTCGTTCCAGGATACTCTTGTTTATATAGTCAACTTTAGTCTGTAGATGTTTTTAGATACAATTTGCAACTGTGGGTAACTTAACTATGACACCATGTTTACACCCCGCTCTGTATAGTCACAAATCCTTCAAGACTACACAAAAAATGAATAAAAAAAATACATATCCTAAAAACCACACACAAGTGCATCAACTTTTGCGGCTAAAACTACTACTATAAAACTTTTCAAATGTAAAGCTTAGTTCCATTGGAAGAACCGAAAATAAGAAAAAAACATTTCAAAATATGACGCTGCTGCAATGCTTCTCTTGGATATCACACACATAAACACAAAATATTATAGTACAACCAAAAGAAAATTATTATAATCCTTCCCTGCACGGACGTGAGCTTGAAAACTCCCCGATTATGATTTTTCCCAATAAGAAAAATGAATTCACACTGACATTAAACCAGCTTACTGCTAGCACCAAGTCATTTGCAGAGTGTGGGCTAAAAATGCTTAGACCTTCTCCTTGTTTAGCCTGGTGAGTGGGACATCAGTGTGCCTGACTACAGAGTCACCCTATGACTAGTGTGTTGGGTATGTTGTTTTGCCTTATGGGCTGAGGTTTTGTGGGCTATGTGTCATTTGGGTAGTGTTGGGGGGGGTGGTGGTTGTCTGCATTTCAGCTTGGGAAGTCTCTGTTACTTGAGCAGATTTTTATTGAGAGCCTCCGTAAATGTGAGTGTGTGCTTTGTGTTTCTATGTGTGTATTTTGGTATTGTGGGTTTTGAAGGACTATGTGTTGAGTGTGGTGTGGTGCAGGTGTTAACCTTCTCTTCGACTGTCTAGTCTAATCTTGGCAGGATAGAGCTTGGCTTCCAGTTTGGCTATATAAGTGTTTCTCTCACAGGTTGTAGTGTTGGGTGGTAGGAGGAGACGGTTGTCAGTGTACACAAGGCAACTGCTACATTGCCCCAAGATGCCTAGATTCATGAGGTGGACAGGAGAAAACATCGGGAGCTGACCAATGGACACGTCTGGATAGGTGCTTATTAATTTAAGTACTAAGAACTGTTTTCGCCTTGACAAGTGAGGAAAGTCAAGTGCTGTAGTAATTTGTAGTTTATTTAGTGCTTACAATGAGTTCTGTTGAGTGCTGAAACTAATAAACTAGCTAGTTTTAGCACTAATCCCAAGAATTGAAGCAGGCCACTGCCTGTTTGGTAATCCACCATCTTGTCCCAGATGATGCAAGGGTCTGCAGGCTTGTAGCCTTTTTCTGGTAGATGCCTCAAATAGCAACCAGACCAATCAGGTATGTTAAGCATAGACACTCACTCTCCAACCAGAAAGAGTCAGGAATCAGTACACTCTGCTCCTACTCTCACCAGGATCAGAATATAAGCACAGATTCTAAGCTGTCACCTATAAAGCAGTTATTAAGCTTTCTGGTGATCAGCAGTCTCCAGGAAATAATGTAAGTGCACTCCTTCTCTCACTAGGAGAAAACAGAAGCACTAATCCCAAGATGACAACTGAGAGGCAGAAAGCTGGCTCTCCAATAACTGGTGGTCTTGCAATGGATGCTTATAGGTAAGATGAAAAAAATGGTTTATCCTAAACACTGCAGTGTGCACTAGAGGAGTTATTTGTGAAAGTAGGTAACTTAAGTTTTACCTGTCTAAAAGTTAAGTTTTAGTGGAGAGTCACTATTTTTAAAACAGCAAGATAGATTGAAAGGGGGTGGTCACTTTTGTATTCTGGTACCGTGGAATACAGCAGGATGGCCAATAAATTTAAATAGTTGAAGGGGAGTGATTTCACAAAATGATAATTTTGTGCTTATTCACACCTCATGCTATTGTTACTTCTACTATTGTATACACTCATCTAGAAGTTGAAAACTTTCTCATTGAAAAAAATGAGCTAAAACAGTGATGAGTATTAATAACCTTTTGATCCCCACAGTCCCATTTACTATATGCTGTTGGATTACATCACGGATGCTCGATGTGTTAAATAGCTGACACACAAAAGCTTGACCAAACCATGACAAAAGTTAATTTCATAGAGTGAACGCAAATACTCAAACCCAGCAAACCATTCACACAAAATTCTTCTGAATACTGGTAATGTTAAGGAAAGGGTTTTTCAACGGTAAGGTGTACAGTTTGGGTTGGGAGCATGGACAAGGTTAGGGTTTGCATACATTACTCCACTTTAGTGATGCATGTTAACCATAACCCTGTCCTAACTTAAACTGTACAGCTTACTTTAGAAAAAACATCTTCCATGACACTACCACTACATATAATATCCTGGGCACACAACACGAGCAAGCGCACACACAGACATGACATAGCACTGAGCCTAAACCCTTCCCTAACCCTATTCTAACCTCAAAAACACTTGCTCATTGCAAATGCAAAGACGCACACACTCACTCACTCTCAAATCTTTCCTCTACAGCTAAAAATGGTCTGATTGTCAGTTCATTTAACCAGTTAGCAAATGTATAAATTTAAAAAATGTCAAGTGCCTTAATTAAATGATTACTGACTGCTCCCTAACTGTTGCAACATTGTCTGCTAACAGTAGCCACTATCATACCACTCAAATGTTTCAGATTTGTCAGAAGATATCAAATTCTGCAGTGAAATAAGAGGGTGACACAAAATTCTGAGTGGCACCTTTAAATTATGAACTCTTTCAGGTTTTCTTGCTGGCTGCCACATCTCTCTGATGTCAACATGACAGCCGCAACCACATTATATGATGGGCAGGACTGCTTGCATCCAGGTGTATTTTTTTCCTACCAAGAGGATTTAGGATAAACCATGGTAGAGATTGACCCTCATTTTCTCTTTGATGCCATAAGCACTGATGCAGCAGATGCTACTTTTTACCACCAGGACAGACTACGAGATACACTGCTCATACTGAGCAACGGCCCATCATTAGGTAAGGGTTTCTTACCACAAAGCTATGTCCAGGCCCCAACTTCCCCAACGGCTTTTGCTCTGTACAAAGGTGAATGCATAGGTGAGGCACAATGTTGTGAATTATTATGTTCGCAAGCAATAACACTAGGACTTATTTTTATACCACTAATATCATGGCTATGGGAAACAACTAGATGGTAGCCAGAAATGTGACATGTTTTGAAGTTAATTATTTTAATGAGTGAGCATTTTACATTCTTTGTTTATAGTTTACAAAGAAGCCCTTTGAATGTTCATTGTGCACTTCAATTAACCTCACGAGTTCATAAACATTCAAGAGTGCAGGCTACAGGCATACTTTCCTACATGGGACAGCATGCAGGCTGTGCAACAATGCTATTAACTGTTAGTGGAAAATATGGAGCATATACTGTTCTGCTATGACTTCTCATACTGCATTTCCCCCTTGTGAGCATGTTGTCCCTACAACACTAGATGTATGAATGGCATAATAATTTCTGCAGGAAATAAATCAGAGTAATCTGCAGGCAGATGAAATCACCCAAACTGATCTTTTAAGCCCAGGAATGTCTTAAAGGTTTATAACTTGTGATTTCGGCCTGTGACAATAATTCATTTTGCATCCTTACTCTGTTCTTTTTGTAATCCCAGAAGAAAGGAAAATATAATTGGAAAACTAGGTTGCAGATACATTTTCAAAATTCTCTGTCATAATTAAACACAGAGCAGTTTGCAGAACAGATGTGCAAAGCTTAATCTGAATGAAACAGGAGTATTTCTTCAGTGCTGTCTTATCTGTCTCAAAGTAAAACGTGTTTATAATTTGCGTCACTTTGCTGCCCTCAGTTTTTAATTTGTGTTTCAGAGAAGGGGTAGCCGTAGCCCACAACCCTTTTTGAAGTAGGAGAGATTATGCTATTTTGCACTGTAAATGTTATGCTAATTACCTGTCCAGATTCCTGGCTAGATGTGCTGACTTTTCAAGGACCTTTGTCTAGATTTTCAGCATCTGCAGGTTATGAGGTATATCTGTTATACCTTTACCTATTGCAACTTCTACAATTTTCATCTTGCCCTCTTTACAAAATATGCATTTTTAAATAATTTATTACACTGCATGTTCATTAAAAATGCTCAGTCACATTAAAGTACAAGGATATTGAAAAAAAAGACAAGATGTTTCAATGAAAATTTGCAATACAACACACACAGCAAGGAAAGCTAGTTTAAGTAATTTTCAAGTGATTTATTCTATTCATGGTGTTATTATCCAGGCTATTTGCTAGAGCAGCAGAAATCAGTACATTTACTAGCAATGAATTTCATCACAGTTTTTGATAATTTATGTTCTTCACATTTAAGGGGTTGGGCAGCATTTCACTGAGTTGTAAATTCATTTTTTCAGCAAAACAGGAACAGTTGACTTGTTTTCACTACAAACTTTTCAAAATGCTAACTTTAGGCAGGTGGTGCAGAAGGTTAAGGCCGTCAGCGCTGTACTTTCTGGAGTGCAGGGTTGATTCCCTCAGCCTTCATTTTCTTACAATGTGACCTTGAACAAGTAAATTAACCAGACAGTGCTCCCTTGTCACCTCTGAAAAGGGATCATGTATCCAGTAGTCCTTTCAGGTTAACAGAAGGTTATTGTTATTTGTTTGTTTCTTTCGGCTTTTCCCGGTTAGGGGTCGCCACAGCGGAACTCCGGTCCGCTAATGATTGGCAGTAGATTTTGACGTGCTGGCTTGCCGGGCCTAACGCACAACCTTCAACGAAGGAATGCCCATTCACGCATGTCGCCACACAGAAGACGCTCTAACTGAGAATCGAACGGGCAACGTCTAACTGTGAGGCGACAACGCTACCACAGTACCTATTGTTATTAACATTATTATTATTAATATTATTCATAGGTTCATAGGTAGGTACTAGGCAATTGGCCCTAGGGCCTATGTAAGCCTAGCCAAAAGGTACCCTGACTTTTGCCACCCAAGAAAATTATTTTCCTGTGCCCTTGTCAAGCAGAGCCACAGAAGTGATACCCGGGGTGAATTTCCTATCTCCCATCCAATCATCAAGATTTTTCTTGAACAGTGCTAATGAAGAGCTTTGTTTGATATAGATAGGTAGGTGAAATAACAATAAAGAGTGCACCATGTAAGCCAAACCGAATAAAACTCCAAAATCTTCAGGTAAAACCAAAAAAGATATAGATAGGTAGTTTGTTCCAGAGTATGGGAAATCTCTGGGACAGGAATATATCCCTCCATTATGTTCCGTTTATTGTGGTGACAAAGTTTAGGTCCCTAGAGAGTGTAGCTCGAGGGATTGGTATTTCTTTAAGTGGAGCATGTCCAACAGCTCTGGGTTTGACACAGCTTTGTATGTTAGGCAGAGATCACCTCTGAGTAGGCGATCTCTGTTTGAGGCCAGTAATCCTCTTTGTGAGGTATTTCTGCAGCCTTTCCAGCTGTTGTAGATGTCTTGTGAGGTACATACCAAAAGGGGCATTGTACTCTATAATGGATCTAAGGATTAGAGGGGAACAATGACCTCTTTTTTCCTGGATGAGAAACCTTTTGTGATAAGGTGTGCCATGTAGAAGGATTTCCTAACTACTGTGGCAATGTGATTATCAAAGGAGAGACTACTGTCCACCTGTGTTGTGTCCCAAGGTTTCTTATTACACTTTTGTTGTTAAGTAGACTACCACCTATGTGGTAGTTCATGGGTACAGAGTTTTTACCAAAAGGGGTGACAATGCACTTTTTGGCATTGAGCTTGAGGCCATGGCTTTGACACCAGGCATCTGTCTCAGTGAGGCCCTTTTGTAGGATGTTCACATCGTTTTGAGTTTTGATTATGGCTCCTAGTTTGCAGTCATCTGCAAACTTCATTAGCCAAAGACCTTCTGTGTTAGCCTGTACTTCAGAGAAGTAGATACCAAACAGGAGAGGACCCAGGACTGAACCCTGTGGTAATCCACTTGTCACTTGTCTGAAGTTGGATTTGGAATTTGCTACTTTCACAGTGTGGGCTCTGTCAGTGAGCCAGTTGGCAACCCGTCTTGTGACATAGGGATTTATACCTAGTTTAGTGAATTTATCTAGAATTCCAGAGTGGGGGGTGGCTTTGAAAGCGTTGGCAAGATCTAAATAGGCTGTATGAACCACCTTATCCTCATCTACAGCTTTGGTGACTGCTTCAAAGAAGTCTGTCAGGTTTAGGAGACATGATCTGCCTTTTACAAACCCGAACTGGGTGAGATCCAGAGTTTGGAGATTACCAATGTCATTGTTTACAAGTTCTATAATGATACGTTCTATAGCCTTGCAGACCAGGCTGGTCAGGCTAATGGGGCAGTAGTTCCCAGAGTCCGTGGTGTCTCCCCCTTTGTGGAGTGGGATAACAGTCTCTGTGCGCCATTCAGTGGACACAAAGCCTGAAGTGAGGTTATGATTGAACATGGTACTTAGGTGGGGTGCCAATTCCTTCTGTAGTTCATGTACAACGCAGCCTGGGATGTTGTCAGGTCCCATGGATGCCGTGTTCTTGGCTTTAGAGAGTGTTTTTTTTACCTGTGCAGCCATGATGACAGGAACTTTGCATTCTTCCAGTATAGAGATGGGCCCTTTAGGGGATGAGAGGGGGGTAAAGTTAGCACTGAATCTATCTGCCAGGATGTTGGCAATATCAGTTGGTTCTGTATATTTAGTGCCATTGTGCTATAACTCAGAGCAGATCTGACTGTTGCCATTGAGATTCTTGACAAAGCTATAGAATGCTTTATGGTTGTCTTCAGAATCTGTGGCGATTTTGTTTTCGTAACTAGCTTTGGAGGATTTTATGAGGGATCTCAGCTTCTGACTGAGGCTGACCAGGGAGTTCCCCCAATCATGGGATTTTATTCTTTTTTGCAACAGTTTCTTTCTTCTGTTGTAGAGTTTGTTTATGGCAGGGGACCACCAGACTGGCTTCCTTTTTTTGGAATACAACATCTTGGTTCTGTTAGAGATTGCACGATCCATGCACTCATGTAAGTGCTTGTAAAGTGCATATGTGTAGGATTCAGCAGTCGTACCTCTATTCTCCAACATGGGTGTCGTGAAGTTTGCCACTTCTGTCTTAAGAAGAGTGAAGTTGGATTTGGAGAAATTTATTACAGTGGTTTCCCTAATGGGGGTGGGGGCAGGATGTGGATGTCTAGGGTGATTAGCTTGTGGTCGGATCTGAGCAACGAGGAACTGATCTCTGGTGTGGAACACCATTTGCCCATGTTGGTAATGACCAGGTCTGGTATATTGTTGCCCTTGGTGGGGGTGTGGATAAGTTGATCCAAGGCATTGTAATTTATGAATTCCAGAAAACGTTGAGCAAAAGAGTTGGCACGAGTAGTTTTCCTAGTTAATGGTGGGGTAGTTGAAATCGCCCATTATTAGGGTGTTGGGGTGTACCCTAATATTTTCTAGTATATATCAAGAAATGAGGAGTGGAAATCCTGGGGCATGGTGGGGGATCTGTAGCATGCTACAATTTAGATAGCGGTCTTGCCCAGAGTTAGTTGCACTTGGATAATCTCAGATGCACTACGCTGAGCAACTAGCCTGGAGGTGTGGATAGCCTTAATGAGTATGGACACTCCTCTGCCTTTAGTGTTTCAGTCCAGGTTAGGTGGCTGAAAGGTTTGGTATGAATTACAGCCTGGTAATGCAGGGGTGCTGTCTGGAGCCTTGAATCAGGTCTCTGTCACTGCACAGATGTCGATGTTCTCCATTTTAAGGAGTGCCTCGAGTGAGTGCATTATGAGGTTTAGACTTCTAGCACTGAGTAGCATTACCCCCAGATTTTGCGTGCTTGTACCTGTTACGGTGGTGAATTTGTCATTTGAACCTTGCCTAAAAATGGCCAGTATCCGGAATCCCAAGGGCGACAGGTGCAGGCCATCTCTGGCAAAGCATCGTGGTTTGTCAATCATGTCATCCCAGGCAGACAAATACTGGATCCCCTTAGAATTAAGATAGCAGAGTGATCTAAGGCGCCACACTCAAGAATTAAACTCTTTCCATGGCTGATGGGTATTATGGGCTCCAGGTGGAAGTGTAGGTTCAAATCCCACACCTGATAGATATTCTTGGCATCTTATGGTCCCTGTAATTACTCGCTTAGTATGTTCCTAAGATGGAGCAACTAAACAAATGCTTAATACATATACTGCTAGAAACATTTAGGCCCTGAAGACTATATGACATTCAGGATGGCCGAGTGGTCTAAGGTGCTATACTTCAGGATTACACTCCTTCCATGGCTGATGGGTATCCTGGTCTTCAGATGGAGGCATGGGTTCAAATGCTACTTCTAACAACTATGTGGTGGGGTGAAATTATGGTTAAAGTCTTTACCTCACAAGCACAAAGAACAGGGTTTTATTCTCACATTTGGTCACTGTCTGGTTATTGGCTAGGCATTGTTTAGCATTTACCTACAAAACCTATATACATAAATGAAAGGTAATCTACAATGCTTCCTTTTTTTGAAGGAGTTGGACTTAGCATAATGATTAAGGTGTTTATCTTACACAGACAAAGTACAGGGTTTGATTCTCACATTTAAAAGAGAGATTGGCTAGAATTAAAATGGCCCACAAAAGCAGTTTACAAGACAGATTTGCTGTAATGCCTAGGTATTTTCATTCTGAATTTTCCTTAAATGTACTGCAGACTTTACAAAGCTTAGTCTGCAGTGCACTTAAGGAAAATTCAGAATGAAAGCACCTACAAATTGCACATCTGTCTTGTAAGCTGTGTGATTAACACAAGCTACAAACTACTGTACAATAAAGACTAATTACTATTCAAAAACAAGTACGCTGATTGGACAGCCCAACCAGTGTTCCCATTGTAAAATGAGCATATGCCAAAGCAAAAAAGTCTGACTGTTCAATACCAAATAACCTCTTGCTGTGAGGCAACAATGCTAACCACTGCACCACCACTGCATTCAACAATATGAAGCAAAATCATGTACATTCTGCAAAATTCTGGATAGTCGAGAGGTGTTCTGTTGTAGGCTACAAGTACAAGTCACTGAAGTAATTAGTGACAGAAGTTTTACGGTACTTCCTCTATTCTCTAGCTGTGTTGATGCATTAAAAAGCAAGGAATGCCATAAAACTGTTAATTCACATGGATTCCCAAGGGTGCTAATGCCTTTCCTGCATCATTTTATTGTAGCTTAAATTATTGTATTAGAGCAATCGATTTGCAAAGTGTAAGTACGTACTGTGGTAAAAAATATTTAACCCCTGTTTTTTCTGCTTTATTGGCCAGTTTCATTTCCTTTCTTTCTCATACTACCTTGCAGTTAAACATGGTACAGAATATTTTAAATTTATTTTTCTTGTTTTAGTGTTTCTTAACAGGGTTAGTGGGCTGTCCAGAAAATGAACTCATTTTGCTGCCTGGAGTAAAGGCTGTAAAGTAAATTATCACACAGCAACTCAGTGTAAAGCAGTTATATTGAAATCAAACACATTGCCACAATACAGTATAGGTTAAACACTGTAAATTAAAATAAAAGGTAGGAATAAGACATACCACTCACTTGTGGCAGTCAGGTATTGGGTTATCACCAGGGTGAATAACAAGACTATGCATCACCCTTCCCTAGGCAGCATACCAAGGAGATATTTATGCATTGCAAGCAGAAAATGGGTGTAAAATGGGTTAACACAGCTTAGTCCAATAACTGAAAGCATTTACAGGCAACTTTACATTTCAGGCTTGCTGATGGCATCTTCTGAGACCATTTGATATGCATTAAACTGTACTGGAATCCTAATAAATGTTTCCCCTGTCCAGAAACCATACCATTGCCATTCCTGATCCTTTCTCGATAAGACTGAACCATCACACAGGGTGTGGGTCAGCAGTACTGAGTCTTCCGTTCCATTGACCTTAAAGCTATGGGGTAGGATGTTAAAAATGTTAATGCTGGCTGCAGGACTTTTTTTTTTTTAACCAAAGTCTAGAATTGTTAATTTAAAAAATGTACAGTGTGAGTGACTAGAAATAATTTCTTAATGTACATTCTGATCTTTCCTTCAGGATTGTCCCAATGTATATTCTCAAACTAAAAACAAATGTGCCCCAATTACATGATGCCCTACATAGCTGCCTAGTTCTGTCCTTAGAGATCATGTCCAAAGGAACAAAATGAAATTTTTCTTTTCACATAAAAAAAAAGTGTCCACATACATCTTAACGAGAGAACAGTTTTCTGTGTAAAAGGAAAAGTTCATTTTGCAGCCTTTAAAAAGTTACACATTTTTAAATGTATCTTCCAAACACAGAAGACTAAACATACAGACCCATATGTATGGCATTATTATTAATGGTCGGGTGGGAGGAGGTGTTGACGTAACCCCAGGTGCCAGCTCTAGTTACACTTGATTAGCGTAGGTATGTAATTGTGTATTGGTTTAGTAATTACCAAACTGTTAAATTAGCAATTTGGCAAAAACAAAGAAAAAAATCATTAATTTTTTTTCAAACTGTTAATTTAACAGTTTGGAAATTACTTAAGTAATAGTGAACTGCTTACCTACACTAATCCAGTTTAATTCAACCCAAACCTCTCTCCAGATAACTTACCATTTGAAACTGCAGTACAGTTCAACTCTTACTTTGTAGATAGTATAGCATCTGTAACCAAGGATTCCTCAACATCTAACCCCAAGCCTGCCGAACAACACATCATCACATCCACCTTTATCTTCAAACCCTGTGCCCACATTCTATTTAAAACAACTCTTAAACAAAAAACTTAAACCGTACTGTTCTTCAGCTGATGGCCTTCCTACCTAAAAGTAGCCGCCAATAGCATTGCCTTTCCTGTCTCAAGCCTTATAACTAGATCAATCCGGGAATCCCATGTTCCCTCTCTCTTGAAACATTCACACATTATTCCACTGCACAAAGGAGGAAATTCAATAGACATTAATAATTTTAAACCAATAGCAATTGTATCTCCCCTCGCCAAAATACTTAAAATGTATTAAAAACAATTGCTAGACTATCTCCTGCAGGAAGAACTCCTATCCCCTACACAACATGGCTTCCATCCTTCCCTTAGTACTAGCACTGCCCTTCTAACCTCTGTAGATACTCTAAATAAAGCTAAAGGTACTGGCAAACTAGTCACTTCCTTATTTCTAGACTTGTCAAAACCTTCAACACAGTTTGTCACAGCAAACCTCTAATTCAAATGGCCTCACTAAGTCATTCTCAGCCCAGCCTTCTGTGGTTGAAAAGCTACCTGTCCAATAGGTATCAGTCAGTAAAATGGCACTCCACTCCCTGTTACCACCGGTATACCACAAGGCTCTATCTTTGGTCCCCTCCTCTTAAACATTTTCACCAACACCATCTGTACTTCCACCCAACAGGCCACCCTAGTACAATACACAGATGATCCCACTCATGTGCATATCTGACAACATGGTACACCTCCAAAAAATTACTCGGAAAGCTTTAACGGCCACTGAAACATGGCTTCGTAACTTGCAACTTATGCTCAACCCAAAAAAAGATCAGTACTTTTTTCCCCAAATCCCTCTCTCATGAGAAAACAAAATTTAGTCCTTTCTCTTGATAATACAACCACTGAAGTCACTTCTCATAGCAAATTATTAGGGGTGATAATCTTGCATTTGACCTGCATATACAAAATTGCATAAGAAAAACTCATCAAAAACTAGGGATGCTTTACAGAGCTTTACTGATGCAACTAAAGATACACTTGCCACTACTTATCTCCACCCCACACTTCTTTATGATGCTTGCATCCTTACTAACCTCCAGACTTCATAAAAATTAAAAATTGAATAATACTATAACAAAGTTGCTAAATTTGCAGCACATAGCCCTTTTAGAACCCTCCACTGTATAGCACTAAAAAGCCTAAATTGGTCAGAACTGTCACATTAACATATACACAACTTCTTACCACCCATAAATTTTCCAGCATCCATCTGCCTGTCCATCACTGAAAAGTATTCTACACAATTGTGTTCCCAGTTGGTCATTGCATCCCAGTGACAAAATAACTCCTGTCTACAGACCCATCATATCTGCTGGGCAATGTCTGTTCTCATACAAGGTTGCTAAGGCCTAGAACTCCTTATCTGTATCCAACAGATCTATACCCTCCTTCTCATCTTTCACAACCATGGTGGAAGACTTCCTGGCTAAAATCTGGCTCTGTTCTTGCTCAAAACCAGGATAAATTATATCCTTAAATGTGAACAAGTACCTTTTTATTCTTTATACCTCCTTACTTTCTCTCTGGTTCATGTACTTCCTACTGCTAATTCTCTTCCCTGACTTTCTCTTAAGTATACAGTAAGCCTGTTTTTTTCTCACTTCATATTGCAGTTTCTGTTTGTATTAGACTAACTTACCTTTATTTTTTCTGCAAACTGTCTAAAATGTCTCTAAATGTTAAGTGATGGTCATATACCTTGTATGAATTTTTAGCCAATGTTTTTGTTATGTCAAATTTGCTGTAATTTTTTTTGAACTGAAGATGCTTTTGTTTTATTTTTAAAGATTGTATAATTAATGTTCTTAAAATATTTTGTAGTAATGTAGAGCTTTTCTTCCCGGGCCTCCACTGAAAATGGAATTCTATCCAGTCGGACTTTCCTGATAATCAAATGTCATGAAATACGTAAATAAATAATTCAAGGTGCCATCCAGAGTGGCATTAACACCTCCTGCCTGGCCATTAAGTTAGTGCTCTAAATACAGCTCCATGTTTTTAGTCTTCCATATTTGGAGGATATATTTAAAACTTTGTAATTTTTTAAAGGCTGCTAAATGAATTTGTTTTTACGCAAGTGATCAAGAGGGAATAATGCTTAAATATGGGGTGGGGGCAACTACTGCAGTGTTACAATAGCCAACAAAATGGACATTTTGCTAAAGACTCGGTATGCTCATTATGTCAGGATACTGGCCATTTGTACATGGCTGTGCTGTCATGCAAACACTAGATATAAGGAAATTCATTTTTGGTTTGTCTAGTAACAAGATACTAAACTGGAAAAGACAGTTTTATTAGAAATAATGAACCTGGACCTACTGTGGACAATGCTGTGTTAATTAAACGACAATGTAAACACAATGAAGAAGGTAATCATGGAAAAGAAATTGAAAGATATGCTAACAGAGTTTCATTATCAGAGTGTTTCAGAAAGCTGTTGAACTGAGGAGCTGGGAGAAAGACAATTAGGAGATTCTGGTGGACAAACAGGTATAAAACAAAACGTGAATCACTGAAAAAGAAAATAGTTAAAATGGATAAAAATTTTATCTGAATATTAATGGATTTAAGTAAAAAAGAAGAGATGCACTAATACAGTGAGTAAGAGAAAACACATGGCTAGGGCATGTTTCAAAAGTTGGCAATTTATAGTTAAGAAAGGGAAACATTAAAAAAGGACTGAAGGAGAACAGCAGTCTTTTTTTTTTTTTTTTTAAGATAAGAACAATGTTCGAGTCTTACAGTATACAAAGGGAGTTGTGAGAGATTTGGGTCTGTGTGTAAATGGTACAGTAATGTGTATTATGTGACAAGATAAGGCAACAAGATCAGGCTATCTGTAGATAAGACTTTTAATTCATACATTCCAGTAGAAATAAGGTTACAAGTATTTGAAAAACTAAATGCAGTGGTTAAGAAGTGTAAGATTAATCATTTTGGGAGACTGCAGTTGTAACCTCAAAGAAAAAACTAAAAGATCTGATGTACGTTGTAGAAAGAATATAATATATTAAAGCAGAAGAATATATAATAAAAAGTGGAAGATTCATGTATTTTAAATGAAACTAGACAACAAAGTTAGATTGTGAGATAGGCTTGCCTTAGTGTTAGAGAAAGCAATTTGAAAAAAATGCAATTGAATTTTTTTTTTTTGCAGTGTAGCTTTTATATCGGAATAGCGGGTGTTAAAAAGTTGGATACTGATATATTATTTCAAAAATATATATATTTGGTAGGTACTGCAGTGTGCTTGCATGTTAGAGAGAATGTCATGGGAGTAAGTTTGGTGAAAGGCATTTAAGGTTAATGTTAAGGATTTGGGTGGATTTTAGATAGAGATAAATAGGTCCGATGAAGGGCTAGCCACCCAGAGGTATAAACCTTGTCACTGTTGAAGTGACACCCTGACACCATGTGTAAAAAGTGAAAAAACAGGGTTATGGATGGGTGACAGAAATGGATGGGAAGATTGGTTGCGTTAAACAAATGTTTAATGGGTTGAAAGGAAATCATTTATATAAGATTAGAGAATAAATGGAAAGTGGTTATTTGAAATAAAAAAAAATAATGCTGGGAGTTGTATAGAAAGTAACTGTTTAGGATAGTAACATCAAGCACAAGGGTTCATCAATTAAATGTGCTAAAAGCAGTTAGTTGATGGGAGAGACGAGAAAGATGAGATTTTAAACAAGGAAAAGACTGAGTTATGCATATTTATTTATTTAAAAGATAAGTTTGGAAAGCGAGGATATAATATGCAAGGAGAGAAAATTATAGAAGAAGTTGAAAGAGTACATTTGCAGATAAACAGATGATAAAGGTAGAAGAGCTAAATATTATATTGTAAAAGGATTAAAATGAAGGGCGTGGACTGGGATGTGATGGATTAAGGTATAAAATTTAGAAACGAACAATTAAGTACATTGTCATGTTCTGAAAGAATAGAAGAATAGTCCTGTGGTACACGAAGAGATGATAGATATAGCAGAACAATGAAGATGATTAAAAATGGGGAAAGTGCTACCTTTAAAAACTGCATGATATTCATATAACTTGTAGCCAGAATGGTAACGGTACACAAAAGGCTGGGTAAAAAGTTTGAAAAGCTTTTTTAGTAACAAGTTGGAGCGGGTGGGGAATTTAAAGATATAATAGAAATTTCAGGGTGCCTGAGGAAGTTGTTGAAATGATTAATTTGCTAATGCAGATAGAAATGAATAGTAGTATATTTTTGATCAAATAAATATAGATAAGCTTAATTATTATGGCCGTGGTAAATGGAAACAATGACAAGATAGAAACTCACTAAGTTCATTCTTCTTTGGGCTACACATAAATAAGATTGTTAAATGCAGTTTAGAAGAGGCTATGTATAAAAAATGGAGTATATGTGAGGGAGGGAAAATTCCTGTAATTGTCATATGCTGATGACTTGGTTTTTAGGAAATATAAAAGGAGAATAAATGGACAAAATAGCGCTGGTTATAAAAAAGCAGTATGAAGTTTTAAACTTGTGTGCAGACAGAATGGGGGGGGGGGTGAATTATGAGTTTTAGAAAGGAGGAGAATAGGGTCAAAAGGACATATAAAGATATGACATGATGATTATAGCCAAGTGATTAGAAATTTTAGCTGGCATGATTACCTTAGTTGAATTAAAAAACTGTAGGTTCATTTAAATTATTTGGTTAAACATTGGCAATTATGTTGTAGCATGGAAGTTGCAAAGTAGTACAAGTATGTTTTAGAGCGCTTGTGGTCCAAGATTGAGTTCTGTAAAGTTAGGTATCCTATGAAGTAGGGGGAATAGGATGGGTTACAAGTAATGTGATGGTGGTGGTGGTGGTGGGGGTAATGTGACACAAGCTTTTCACCGGTATTCGGTTTGAAATATCAGATCCCTGAATGCTGTCACTATTTTAACATTAAAGTCTGTGGAACATGGACTGGGGTCTACAACTACCAAGAACTATAGTACCAACCCAGGCAACATCAGTAGAAAAGGAGTTCCCTTTTTTTATGGATTTGTATTAGAATACTGTCTTTGAAAATCATTTCAGTATTGTGTGAAATGCCAAGCACCGCTTCCATCAATAATTAAACAGTAGTCAAATGTTTGCTTTGTGATTTGAAGCGTCCTAATTAGCACACATTCCTGGTATATCGCCCAGCCAGTAACTGTCTCAAACTCTCACTTTCAGCCGTGCAGGTTACACGTGCCTCTAATATTATTAGTCTGTGGGGATCCCCCCAAGCCTTCTCACAGAACCTAACCAACTGCAGGCTGTTTATTCACTGCATTTAGATCAGAGAAAATTACACCCATATATACATATGTGTGTCTATAGAGAGAATGAATGACAGCATTTTGAATTTCACATGGGAATTACCATAAGCAGGGTCACAGCACAGTTCTAAAGCTGTGATCAAGTAGAATGTGGCAAAAGCATCCCCTTGTCTCCCTGCTTTGTCCCCTTTTATACTATAATCAACTACAAGGTTAATGCACCTTAGGGAGCAGATAATTCTAACATAATGACCTCCAGTAAACAGTACGTTTATACTGGCTGACATTTGAAAAGCATTCCATCACAAAGATAGACTGTATTCACATGTTTCAGACAACTGGAAATAGCTGTGTGCCTCTTTGAAAGTATATACATGACAAGTGATAGACAACATACTTAGCAAATGAAGCCTTGAATGGGAAGCAAAACAGAGAAATGTGATTTCTTTTTAAAACACTTAGAAGCAGTACAGTTACTGCAGAATTGTCTGATGGAAAACCCGTTTCTTTTTAGCAGCAGGAATAAACTGCACAATATTGCTGCTTACAATGCTTATCTTTCATCAGTTAAACCTACAGGATATTGGAGGGTGGCTGTAAAAAGTACAATTTTGATTCCATTGCTTAAATGTTCTGTTCTCGCTGTAGGACACAATAACAGCAAACTTCCAGCTATCAGAATTCTGTTCGACAGAACTCTGGCTCCAAGTTGAATTGCAGCTGTAAATTTCACAGTTTTATAGTCAAGTTTGTTTCACAAGTGATTGTCTAGCACAGAAACATTCTGCATTCCTGAGAGCATTTCTGCCATTTGCTTCCTCCAACTTGCAGCTTGTTAGAGCATGTAGTTTGAAGGATATTGTTTAGGACAATGAAGTCCCTGTAAATTTTATTCAGTGACTAGAGCAGGAAGATGACACTGATCACCTCACTGCTACAGTAGTTAGACCAAATCGTTAGCAAGTTAGAGTCCTAGATATTTTGTGCTGTACATAAGGCCGTTGTGAAATCTAAAAGATTTATTAATGCCTTTATTTATTAAGCCAGGTATTCTGTGCGCGTGTCAGCATATGAGTTTCTGTAAGCTAATAAGACCTCCAGTGAGTGTCTGACAGGCAAGAAAAGACAAGCAAGTTAGATTTTTGTAAGTTCAATGCATCTGAGTTGTCGTCCACCCAGTCTTCAAATGAACACTGTCAATGGAATGCACACCCCATCAAATACCTAAACGACTTCTTACAAATCATGCAAGTTTAGTTTGTATAATTAATATATTTAGAATATTTTTGTACTTGGCTTGTGTTGTCTTATATCAGTTTAGTGCCCCTGTTACTGCTACTTGAGATGAGGTACAACAGCTGGAATGGTCCATCTCTCATTTCCCGTTGTGATTTTATTTAATTTTCATGGTAGTATTTTATTAATAGTAGTATATAATATTATTTTACAAAATGTTTTATTACAATACTGTTAGTGTTAGTATTACTATTTTGTTAGTGTTAGTATTGGTATTATTTTCCTCTGTTGTACAGCATATATTTTCCCTAAAATAACAGATTTCTGCACTTTTGTAATGCACCTTTCTTCACCTCACTTGCAGGCTGTATGATCCATCCCACCCTTACTTTGCTTGCCCCCAGTTAACTATCAGCTACCTAGCTATACTATTTATCCTTGTGCGTCCCTGGTACTATCCCCTGGGGCTGAGACTACACTAGTGGTGGGTTGACCAAGGGGAGTGGATGGGAGGAGCCTGCAGTGTTATATATGCTTGCTGGCCCTGCATGTCAGGTAGGAGGTTTGGTATGGTGTCAGGATTAGGGTTAGCAGGTATTAGTAATGTGGTGTCACATGCGCTGATGCCAAACATGCCCCTACCCCAAGCCCAACCAAAACTCTCTGCATAATGCTACCACTATTCACACAAATTTTGGCTCAGTTTAGTGGTAGGGTTTCTGTTTTATTGTTTGGAGAAGGAAATGTTTAGTTTCTTTATTCGATCATTTTGTTTTTTGCCTTTTTTAGTTTCCATTCATTTGGGTTTATGAGATACAAATATAGAGCTACTTGCATTTTAATTTAACTTTGTAGAACTGTATGTCTGTATCTCTGACATATATATATATATATACACACACACACACACACACACACACACACACACACACACACACACACACACACATGTATCAATGTGTGTGTGTGTGTGTGTGTGTGTGTGTGTAAATGACGGTTCCTGGAAATTGCAAGCAAATCAAAAGAAAAAAAGAAAAGCAACAAAAAAGTAAAACATTTTTTTGCAGTATCCCCCCCACACACACACACACACACACACACACACCACCATGCATTTTAAGGGTTGGCTCAAGACTCACTTAAAAGATTTCCAAAAAACAAAATAAAAAGGTGCCGACAGTGGAAAGTATGTATGCAGTTCACAGCAGTTAAACTGGATTACTGACCCGTTTGTCCCACAGGCAGTTAAATTACTGGTACAGAAGGAGAGACTGAGTTCAGGCAGATTACAGTAGGGCAAAGTGCTGTCTGAAGACTAAGATACTGAATTCATCCAGCAAATGTGATTGACAACTACATTTATTCCATCCTTGGCATGTCTGATGTTACCAAGCAACTGAGGCAATGCAAGTACAATGTCATATTTTTAGCTAAGCTGTTAGTAGAAGGAAAAAGAACATTATTTCTTGAGAGAGTGGTCTGAGCACGTCATAACATAGTCTCAATGATTATTTAAAGCAGTTATGGTAAACTGAAGAAAAGGAATGTGGTGGAGTATATTGCTTCATTGCACATGCGTCTTACTACTCAACTAGTTACCATAAATTGGGTCACTGCAGACTGTACATCTAACATCTGTGGCACTAACGGAGCATATGACTTAGACATGAATATATATGTGTGTGTGTGTGTGTGTGTATATATATATATATATATGTGTGTGTGTGTATACATACACACACGCATATACATATACACAATCCTAATGTACTCTGCATAACCAAATTTGGTGCCTTTTTGGTATAGTGTAAATGTAAGTTATGGATGAAAAGAGGTCCTTGTATTGCAATCCATAATTTGTTTTATATTGTATTTTACCAAAAACTTCAAAACAATACATTTTAAACAATACACATGCATAGTTGCAACACCAATGACTAACTCTCTCCAGAAGACAATATGTACTCAAACTAAGAGGGGGGCTATGCCCCCTACAACCCCCAATGTGGGGGGCTGTGCCCCCTAACTATATATACGAATTCCAGGATCGCACTACAGTGGGGAAAAGGGCATATACCTTTTACTTGCCTTACAGTACTCTACACAGTGCCATATATACTAACTGCAGTTCAGTGAGGTGAGATTCAGTGAAATGAGTTTTCAGTAATTTGAGTTTTCAGCGAAGTGATCGGGGTGAAATGAAATTCAGTGAAATGAGATTCAGCGTAACAAAGTAGACCCATATATATATGTGTGTGTGTGTGTGTGTGTGTGTGTGTGTGTGTGTGTGTGTGTGTGTGTGTGTATATATATATATATATATATATATATATATATATATATATATATGTATGTGTGTATATATCTATGTTTTTGTACCCCCCAGGCCTATTTTGGGATTTGGAAACTGCAGTTGTGGAACTGCTACCTCTAAGGCCTTTTCAGGAAGGAATTAATTGCAGGTGGACCTTCCTCTCTTCATGAGAACCAGTTCTTATCTTGATTTTCTATTGTCTCCTTCATTTAGGATGGAACTGTTATCTCATGTGCACACTCTTAAACAGACATAGCATGTTTGACACATGTCTGTTGGTGAAAGTAGGATCCCTATAAGATGCTGAAGACATTCTATCACTTTCCCTCAAATAGAAACAGTAATCATAGGATGCACATTCATTTTCATTCCTGGCCTAAGCCACCTGCCTAACCCTGCAGGGTCTCAAAATGTAATTCCTCTGTGTCACTACCATTGTCTGATACATGGGTACGTATGCTGGCTTCTTAAACCATGATTAAAAAGGCAAATGACAAGTTCTGAGCAGACTTGATGCTTGTTGAAATATTAAAATATAGATGGAAGCTGTGTTGAAAAGGGGTATGTGATTATTTTGAATGGAATTTGCAGTTTATTTATAACAAAACCTTTCAAGAGTTATGGTAAAACAAGAAAGGTAAATGGCATATCTATTGTCTTCAAGGGATGTATGATGGGAAACGTTAGACAGTGAATGATCGTGAAAGTTTTTAGTTCATCAGATACAATCTCAGGGCAAAAAGAAAGTTTGAATATAAAAGTGAGCAGATGGATTATAAAGGAGGAGGCATTTTAATAAAGGTGTTATAGTAATGAGAAAGTGAACAAAAATTTTGAGGCCATCTTTTGAAATTAAATATGAGACACAGTAAATTAGAAGTGGTGAATGTTTGGAGAGAGAATGTTTGAGTTATAACAGAGAAGCATTAAAATGATTGATACAATTGAGAATCTATTGTTTGCATCTAAAAGGGAGAGTAGGCTCCCCATAGAAGTGTTGGATTATTGTGTAATGAATTTTGCTGTCATTCACAATATAAAGATTTGGCTGTTTTGACTGCTTTAGTACTTTGTCTGCTAAGTTTGTGTTATTGGTGGAAACGTAGGTGCTGGTTTATTGAAGCATGATTTCTGAGGCACTTCCAGGAGGCCCGATTAACCTCAGTTTATGAAGGAATTATGAAGTTTGGACTGCCCAGTAGTAACCTTCTTCTGTGGTGGGCACAAGGCAGAGTCTTAGTGAAGACCATAGCCCCTTCAGCTGTGGTCATTTGAAAATGTATATACTCATCTGTCATATCATCAGGGGGAAAGCAGATAGTGTCACTGCGGAGTTGTGCCTTATTACATGATGAAGGGTTAATAATTTGGGTTTTTTTCCTTAAGTTTGCCACTTTACTGACTTTTCACCTTTCATCTTCAACAGCTTGTTAACAGAGTAGGCAATTGGTATTGTTAGCGCTACAGATAAGTAACCTGACTTTATGGCAAAAGGCCGGTAAGTGAAGTGGGCACTGCAAAGTAGTGTTAAGAAGGGGTTGGAGTCACACAAGATTTATTGGACAGAAAAACTATACTAAATTAAAACATACAGAGATAGTACAATATGTAAACTAGTCAATTTTTCTCGGTTTTGTAATGCTGTTCAATATAATGTACACCAGTGCTACTTTTTTACAAACGTTCATAAAATGTACACCATAATGTCATAATAATTGTTCATATGAAGTGTGTGAATTTTAAATTTACACTGACATTAATTAAAATGTTTCCTCATAGGTGAACTTTGGTGTAGACAAATTAGGTTTCAGCATTTTACCTTTAGACCCTATGTAAGATTACTGTCTTCCTTTGTCCATATGCACAATAGCTATAGGTCCTTTTAAATCATCTAAATCTGACTGCCATTTTCACTCTTCTTCCCTTAACAGAATATATATATATATATATATATATATATATATATACATATATATATATATATATATATATATATATATATATATACACACACACACACACCGGTCTCCTTCAGTTTTCCGAAATAACTGAAACTTAAATCGTCAAGACGACAACATCGAATCACCAGTACAATGAAAGTTTACATTACTGAAACTCATAATGGACAACCAACTGCACATGTGAAACATGATTCCAACACAAAAATCTACCTTTTTTTACATTTTTGCATGGGGATAGGCCCCCTGCACCCCAACACCCCCTGCAAATTGTACATGCCTACTCTGAGATTGCAATACAGTGGGGAAAAGGGATTTAAGTTGATTATATGGAATTGCTGGGTTTATATTGGTCCAGTAATTGGAAAAGATAATGGATTATTAAAATCTTAATGATATAAATAGTTTATCTGTATTAGCATTTTTTTTTGAGATGAAGGATTTCCATAATTGTTTACATAATGTTGTATTAGCTTCATTTATATTGGGTTCATTCAGATATACTGACATAAGTTATCTTATATGTCTCAATATGAGTATAGTTTTTTTGGACAATTAAATACCAACTTAAAGATTAACAATAGAATCCTAAATATTCTAATTTCCCACTACTTAATGAGAAGTCAAGCTTGGATTTTTATTTAAATAAAAATCATTGTTCAAATAGCGATTTGAGAAAATCCTTTTAAGTGGAGTGATTGTAATAGCATAAATGAATTTTTCAAATTAGTCAATTAAAAAAGATTTTGAAGAATTTTTCTTCTATGTATTACAAAGTTATGTAGATTGAGATTTTTGAAATTCTCTTTTTTAATAAAAGGTAAGGCTTTTAGGTTACAATCCAATTTACATACAAAGTTATACCATATTTTAATCTAAGAAGGACTCCACAGATAGGATTTAGGATTCTGTTCTGGTATTTGAATTATTTTACTAAAATTTATTATATCATAATGTAATTTTATTTATTTATTTACATTTGTTGACCGGGAAAATCTGACTGGATATAGGTCCTTTTTCAGCGGAGGCCCAGGCAGAAAAGCTCCACAATAAAAACAACAATTAAAAACAATTAATTACAAGTTACAAGAAGTATAGGTAGGTTTTGTTTAACAATAGTAGTAAACAGTTAAAAATGAAATTAAGTATTTAGTTATCATTGGTGCCATAAAGACTAGCAGGTATTTTAATAGCTGAGCTAGCAGCTATTACCCCTGAATAACAGTGGCTAAGATTACAGCTGAGATATAGGTTTACAAGCAATGTATTTGGCTGCAATTTCCGGTGTAGTTAGAGGGGTGGAAGAAAGGGATTAAAGAGGTTTGGGTAGAGATGTTAGAGAGGTTTGTTACAGGAGCATGCCCAGTGCTCTTTTAGATGAGATTTTAGAGCAGCCTTGAAGTTAGTGCTGATGACACAAAAGCTATAGTGTGAGGAAGGGTATTCCATAATTTTGCTATGGAGTAGGAGAAGAGAACTTCTCCAGCAGAGTTCCTGATTCTAGTTACCTGTAATTGATTTTTGTTGCTGGAGCATAGTGGTCTGGTGGTATGATAGGACTGGAGTAGATTTGGAGGGAGGGGACTTTTAGAGGATGATTTAGTAGTTTGTGGGTGAGTGAGAGTTGGTACCATTGAAGGAGGTGAGGGAGTTCTAGCCAGCTTAGTTCAGTAAGTGAGGTGCAGTGGTGGCTATGGTAGTTTGCGCCGGTGGCAAACCTTGCTATTTTGTTGTAGCAAGCTTCGAGTTTACCTAACTCACTTTGCCTTAGGTTGGTAAATATTGGAGCGGTGTAGAGTAGGGTGAAGATAAGGTGGCTATTTGCAACTGAAATCTTGGCTGTTTTGGTGAGGAATTGCTTATTTATGTATAAAGCTCCTAGTTTTTTTGTGTACTTTTTTATGGTTAACGAGATGTGGATATCAAACCTGAGGTTGTCAATTTCAATGCCAAGTAGTTTGTTGTGGTCTGTTGGGGAAATAATGGTGTTGTCATTGGCTTTAATATTAAATTGGTGGGTGTTTAGATTGTGTTTGTGTTGGAAGATGAGGAGTTTTGTTTTGTTTGGGTTAAGTATTAATTTGTGCATCTGAAAGCCAAGTTTCAACTGAGGAAAAGGCTTCCTGTGTGGTCTTTTGAAGTTCAGGTAGGGCGTGGGCTGAGCAGATGATGGTGGAATCCTCTGTGTACTGTATGAGAGTGGCCTGTTAATGTGGGATATTTTCCATTGTGAAGGGACATAGCTTTCAGATAAAGATTGATTAATCAGGATTGCAACTGGGTAGGCTAGGGCTTCAGCTGCAGTTTTAAGGTACTCATCTGGGAGGTCTCAGCTGCTAGTTTTGTGGGCTTTAGTTTCGATAAGAGTTTTTTTATGTTGGAGGTAGGGATGGCAGAGAAAGCGAATGCAGTGGGCTGGTTACTAGGTATAGTTGGAGGGGGTAGGGGAGAGGGGTTGTGTTGTTTTCCTAGTGATTAGAACGGTTTGTGTGAAGTGAGTGTTGAAAGAAGTGGCAATGTTTTCAGAGGAGTTTGTTTTGTTTGGTGGAAGGGTTCCTACTTTTCCTGGGTGGAGGATGGAGTAGATCGTTGACCAGAATTGTTTAGGATTGTTTTGGGTGGAGTTCAGGGCAGACTGGTAATATAGGATTTTGTCCTGTTTTATTAATCTTTTGGCTTTGTTACGTAATTCACAGAATTTCTGTTTATCAGAGGGGTTTTTTGTCTTGCTCCAGTGATTTCAGGCTCTATCTCGGTTTTTCATTTCTGATCTAGTGGCGTTTTGTAGCCATGGGGAGGACTGGGCTTCAACTGTAGTAAATCTTCTGGGCGCATGGGTGTTTAGGACTTTAAGGAAGGTGGCATTGAAAAACTGGACAGCGTCATCAAGGTTGAGGTATTTTAATGGAGCCCAGTTGCTGTTTTTTAGGGCTGAGATGAAGTTGTCAGGGTTAAAGTTTACTTTATTATATATTTGTTGATTGGTAATGGGTTTAGCCTGATATATGTGTTTTTTGAGTAGGAAAGGTGAGGTATGAGCACTGAGGCTATCTCATAGGCAGCCAGCTATGTATGATTGGGGGCTGTTGCTGACTAGTATCCAGTCAAGAGTAGAATGCTTGTTGGAATTCTTATTTATTCTGGTGGGTGTCTGGATAAGTTGTAAAAAACTATGAAGATTTAGATGATGGGCTGGATGGTGGTTGGAACAGGATAGCCAGTCTATATTAAAATCACCTAATATTATGTTTTTTGTGGAAGGTGATGATTTACCCAGCTGAGGAGGTTTTCTAGTGGAGGGATATTGTTGCCAGGTGAGAAGTAGCATCCTGTTATGTTAATGGTCTTATCTTGGTTTACTTTTAGGTTGGTATATATTATTTCTTCTTTGTCAGGGGGGCTGTTAAGTTTAGGATTTGAATATTAAGATTCTGTTTATACATTACAGCTACACCACCCCCTTTTTTGTGCAACCGATATTGTCGTAGGATATTGTAGCTTGAAGGGAGAATTTGCTCACTGGTAATGTGAGGTTTGAGCCAGGTTTCTGCTAGATTGATAATGTCAGGAGAGTATAAATCTATGGTAACGTGGAGTTCGTGGATTTTATTGGTTATACTTCTGATATTTAGGCTTAAGATAAGGAGGTCAGTTGGTTTCCTATTGGATGTAATTTGAGGGTGGGTGAGGTTGTTAGACTGACTGTCAGTGGAGGAGTTGTGGGGTCCAGGGTTTGGGTGAATGTCCCCGCTGAGGGCAAGTATTGTTATGGCTGAGGACATTAGTTTTAGTAATGAGAAAATTAGTGTAAGTTTTGGGGTAGCTTTTTGTTTGGGTGAAGTGGGAGATAGATAAAGTAGGTTGAGGAATAGTTTGTAAGGGAATAGGGATGTTTTTTGTGTGGTGGAGGTGATAGCTTAAGTGGGTTGTGCATTGGGGTGTATTTGTTGTGAGAGGTGTATGAGTAGTGTAATGGTGTGACATGAGTGGTGGTGAATGTAGTTGTGCAGTGGAAGTTGTTTGGTGGGGTTAGAATTGTGTTTTGGTAGGATGTAATGTGTGCTAGAAGGGTGCATGTAAAGAGTGTAGGTAGAGTGTGTAGGATCATATTATTCAAGGTGGGAGGTTGATGGTAGGCTGGAGGTGTGGTTAGAGTTGGTGCTGCAGGTGTGGTTGGTTGTGATTGTAATGGGAGGGACATTTGGCTAGAATAATTGTAGGTGTGCTGGGGGTGGGTGCGATATGGGAGCAGGGAAGGGAATGAAGCAGGCAGAAACACTATTTGTTGTACATATCAGCTGGGACCAATCAATAGGCTAATACAACTCGGCACTAGTGGAAAGTCTGTAAGGTAACCCCGTATTGCTAGACTCGCTTCAGTAAACCGTAATTCTTTGCCTTTTAAATAAAGTACCTTTTTACTTTGAGTAGAGGGATGGATAGTATACAGGGAAATGGAAAAAATAATGAAGGAAGGCTTTGCAGCTGTCCTTCTTGGCGAAATGCTTCAAAATTGTAGTAAAGCTTAGGCAGATAAATGTATAAAAATGACCTGTGTCTTTAGCATTAAACTGCTGGGTTAGAGTACACTAGCAATGAGACACAGGCTGTAAAGGAAAGGGGAAAGAGGTTGAGTGAACAGAAATGATCCCTGGAAACCCTGAGGCAACTTGCCAGACCAAAGCAGAAACAGTTAAAGTGTGCCTCAAGACAGTGGAGCAGTTAAGAGTAGCAATTCCTCGAGGTAAGAAACTTACGCATGTAATAGCAACCTAACACATGCTGCTGTATTAGGTCGGTATAGTTTTGCAGCTCTTGATATTAGCAGTTGCTAAATAGAGAGAAGAATGGAGGGATAAAGTTTAGGGGAAAGGCTAAGGGAGTCCCAACACTATTTGAGTGCGCGAGCATGCCACTTGACAAATAAGCACTAAAGTGTTTCACTATAGAAACTTGCCTATTACAGCAGGAAGATTAATGAAACTAATAGGTCCCCTGCAGGTGAGATGAACACTTGTATTTCTAGCCACGAGGAAGCTGCAAAGGGGTGAGAGATCCAATTAAGCAGGGTTAGTCGGGTGTATTCACTGGGAAAAATGTGAACAGCAGCTAGTACAGCAGGAAGATTAATGAAACTAATAGGTCCCCTGCTGGTGGGATGAACGCTTGTATTTCTTGCCACAAAGAAGCTGAAAAGGGGTGAGAGATCCAGTTCATCCAGAAGACTCAAACCCCCAATGCTCACAGGATGACTTAGCTTTTTATAACCAATTCTAACTGATGCTGGGAACCATATAAACTTAGCCAGTTTGGAATGGATATAGCAAAAACATTTTGATTAATTGTTAGGTTGATTGAATTAAATTGAAATGAAAGTTTTGGTAATATATTTATCTTAATGATAGCCACCTTTGAAAGTAGAGAGAGATTCAGTGTATTCCAATTTGTAATATCATTTTCAATGTTTGACCACATTTTTACCACATTACTTATAAAAAGAGAGGTAGGGTTGTGATGAAACATTATACCCAGATACTTTGGTGAATTATTAATCTTAATTGATAAGTTAGGAATAATATCAAGCCAACTGTAGTTAGGATTAAAAGGAAAAATGGAGGATTTAAGTAAATAAATTTAAGTAAATTTATTTTGTAGTTAGAGAATTTAGTAAAGATATCAACACTATGGACAATTTCAGATAAATCCATCCTAGGCAATGTAAAATATAGATTTAGATCATCTGCAAAAGTGTTAAAGGGTAATGGAATTTTATTAATAAATAGAGAAGTATATGCATTTGAATAAAGAATTTTTGCAAGATAAATAAAAGGATGTGGAAAACCAAAGTACGGCAAAACTGCAAACAAAAAATCTTAAGTTTAATCTATCAAATGCTTTTGAGGCATCTAAGGCAAGCAAAAACAGAGATGAATTACAATGTTTAGATAGGATAATTAGTGTATCTAATGTTAGTGTATGATCACAAGTTTGTCTAGATGGCATAAAACCTGATTGAAAAGGAGATATTATTTGTAGCACTGTAGGTTTCAGTCTGCTAGAATTACTGCAAAAATCTTTATCAATATTAATAAGTGATATTGGGATCTCTGAAATGCATATTTGATTTATAGATGAGAATTGTTTTAGAATTATTCATATTGAGGTCAGAGATACCATTCTTACATATGCAATTAAATACATATAGTAATTTTTTAGAAATTGGATGGGCAAAAGATTTATAGAAATCCGCTATTAAACCATCTGGACCCTGTGCTTTACCCATTTTAAGGTTGTTAATAATGTATAAGATTTCTTGTTGATTGAAGGCTGCAGCGATATTATCTAGTTGAGCCTTATTAAGTTTTGGAAAGGAGAGATAGGTCAAGGGTAGCACAATAGGGAAAGTTGCTGCCTCACAGGAAGAGGATCTCATGTTCAGTTCTCAGCTGGGGTGCCTTCTGTGTGGAATATGCATGTTCTCCCTTTGATCTTGTGAGTTTTTTCCTGGTGCTGTGGTTTCCTTACACATTCCAAAGACAAGCAGTGAGTGGATCAGCGACTATAAGTTGTCTAGGTTGTTGTGTCTTTCGGCTTTTCCCGGTTAGGGGGTCACCACAGCAGAACTCCGGTCCGCTAATGATTGGCAGTTGATTTTTACGTGCTGAGTTGCCAGCCCTAATGCACAACCTTCAACAAAGGTACGTATATTCACGCATGTCTCCACGCAGAAAACGCTCTAGCTGAGAGTCAAACCAGTCAGCGTCTTACTGTGAGGTGACAAGTTGTCTAGGTGTGAGTGTATAAAATGTAAAGTATGGAAGGAAGGACTGTTAACCTTATTCCATATCCCCCTTTGCCTTGTAAACACCTGGAGTAGTGGTGACTGTCCACTGGGTCACTCTAGGAATTTGCAGAATTTGAAAAAAACAAAACAAACTGACAGCAGACATCATAGCACTACATCCAGCTCACAGAAGTATGGTGACCACATCTGACAGAATCAGCATGACCTCTCTCTCTCTCTCATTATCGCATGAGTTGCAGCAAAGTTTTTGTCAAGTATTTCTGTAAAGTAAGAGTTTCTTATAATGTTTAAAGTATTAAGTCACTACTGAATTAGAAGTGTACAGTTTCTTTATCCCCGACTTTATAGGCTCTGCCATTTGTCGATTTGTTGTTGTACAGAGTAATATCTTGTAGAGAAGAACTCCATCTGCAGTGGTAACAAATTAGAAGTAATATCCCAAGGTCATTTTTCTCAACTGGCAACAAAAGCAGAGTATCAGATTCAGTATTGTAATGTTTATAGTGTTTTTTTTTCTTTTTTTTACTGGGAAGTATGGGTGTCATTTGAGTGCACAGATCATGATAAATTTGCTAGGTTGACAGTAATAAACTCTCAGAAAGTGAATGAGTACAGTGCATCCATGATATGTTAGTGCAGTCCTGTATGCTTTGCTTCTGTATGCTAATTTGAGTTAATCTTGAAAATAAAAGTAATATGCTAAGTGATTATTAGGTCATTAATCCACAGATAAGAATGGCAAACAAAACTGTTATCCTAAAATATGTAGCAAAGGTCTAATAGAGAAACAAGCATCATGTATCTTTGTGGCCTTATTTGCATGTGAAAATTTATTATGTGAAAAAAAAAATGTCAACAAATGCACAGTACAAGTTACCTAGTTTTAATGCCGTCAGTATCTGTTTAAGTATTCAGAAATAATGTGTTAAGGATGTCGGCATGCTAGGTAACAGGATATGAATAACAGCAGGCCGAGGTAATGCAGCTGATTACAGAAGGCTGTAAATGTGATCTTGCCTGCTTTTACAGTTTGTTATGTAGCTGCTCTATATCTAAAATGTGCTTGTTCTTTGACTATGAGCTGCCTGATTGATGTATCTGTTCCTTTCACATCAGAGGCGCGGTGTAAAAGAGAGAGAGGAGAGTTGCAGGGCAGAGGGAGGGGTATCATTTTAAGTTCTGAGCATGCATACACACTGTTGCTGCAATGATGCCAGAAAAGCTAATTTAAAATGTCAGGACTAAATGTGTAACTGGTACCTTGAGGACAGGGTCTTGGCAAAAATAAGGTGACAAAGAAATCCAGTCTGAGATGCCAAGCTCTACAGGATTTTTTTTTCTAATTTTGGGAAAGGCTTTTTAGTATTGCTGCACTGCGTGCTCAGGCAGATGCACTGCAGAACTCTTGAGACTGCAGACTGAGGAGGAAATGCAAGAAATGCCAACCCTTGGGTTCTGCAGAAACTCTGTTTCTTTCTGTCTCTTGTCAGTATTGGTGGATAAATCCTGTCACTGAACGGTGATATACAGCTTTGAAGGCTTCTGCCCAATTCCTGCAAGACAGCTGCATCATGAAAAGTCACTTACTGGATGTACTTTGGTGACACAAAGCCCATCGCATCTTGCAGTATGCATCATCCTGGGAAAATCTGAAGGGATGCTACTGTCCAAATTATTTTGGAGATCACAAGAACTTCACAATGACTGCATATATATGGCATGGGCATGATTTTACCCTATTCTGTGCTTTTGACCTTGTGATGCTGCGGGTGTGTACTATGTCTCTGAATGGAGGCTTGTGCCCAGTTATTTCTCAGAATTCGATTTCTGGATATGCTTCATATGCTAGTATAAGTGATAAATGGAAATTAGGCGGATAAAGGTACCTATTTCCTGTTATGCTTTAGAATATTTATTTAGACTTTTGTTTCTGTTTTTTTTTTTTTTTTTTTGCACAGATTTAATTGTTAAAGTATTTTGTATTCACAGCATTGAAATTGCACTGAAGTGCATAATACAGTATGCTGCACTAAAAGATTACAGGTGCCTTTCTAATAATGATAAGTGTAACTAACAGGGTGCTTGCAGCAAGAGACTGTTGTTCATTAGGGTTGGTCTGATGCCAACGCTGATTTACAATGTGGCTCTGTTATTGCTATTTCAGAATTCAGCATTACATACATTAAAATATAAAACTTGTCAAGCGCTTGAGAAACAACAAAATGCTAAGTAAACATCTGTATAAAAACATGCATCACACCAGAGGTTCTAAAGTTTGTTTTTGTTTTATAATCTGCAGGAGCCAAGTAATAAGAGAGTGAAGCCTCTTTCGAGGGTTACATCCTTGGTCAATCTTATTCCTCCTGTGAAAGCAACACCACTGAAGAGATTTGGGCAGACACTCCAGGTAAAAAGCGGTATGCAGAGTATGACTTAGTACAGATTATAGGCAATTTATAGTTACAGTTGTAGCATTGCCCTTTTAATTACAAGGCTTTAACTATTTAAGTGTCTTCCGTAATTGCCTTTGAGGTTAGTGATTTGTGTTAGGACATGCTATTGCTTACTTGAGGAGCAAATAAAAAATGTATATGAACTCCTAGCTTTTCTGACTATGACAATACAGGAAGTAGATTTAATTCCGTAGTTCTGGTGAGCAGGCTTTGTGAATAGACATGGGCTCTGTGTAATCCTGATAGGAGGGTCTGACTGATATCCAGATAGGTTGCTCTCTGTCCTTCTCTTTATGATGCTGAAGTAGAAATCCATCAGAATGTGACTTTTAATAGTGCCACAGACTGAAACTGTGCCTTAAAAGGGGACTGATGTGCTCATGTCATTAATATATTGACACAAGTTGGCAAAGTATGGATTACAAAGGCATTTCTTTCTGTGATGACTGTCCTTGGAAGTGACCTACTGTTCAGAAATGCCATTCGTCATTAGCTGCAGTTCTTCTGCCTGATTACACAAAACACTAAGAGTGATGTGTCATGTTGTACAACTGCCAGGTGAAAGCACTACAAGTCCGAGTATGACCATTAGAATTAATCTACTTATCTTACTTTGTGTGTGCAGCTGGACAAAACCTCATTTTCACTAGGGAGACCAGATAAAATTCTGTAAACTAAGTGAACAAATGAATATTTATTTTATTTTTTCGTCATTAAATGCGTAACTGAGCTGATCAAACAGAAACTTTTCAGACATGGCATTGGCCAAAGACAGAAAGTCATGTGATATAACCTATTTTCATAAAAAATGTCAAAGTGTTAAACATATGCTGTAAAGTAGTTGTATACTGTAAGCAACTAGAGGCAAAGACTTAACATACAATATCACTGCGGCTATCATTACATATCATATAAACTCATACATGGTGCATGATGTATGTATTTATGTATTATGCAGCTGAATATCATTGCATAAAGACTGCACCTTCAAATAAATGTCATTGCAGCAATGAGTATTGCAGTTTGCTATAGTGTGATGTGATTTAATAGATGAGAGAGAGAGAGAGAGAGAGCCTAAACAAGTTCCTGCTGTAGAGTGCAATTGAGCTAGATATTATAAGGGTCATAGGACGCATAGTCGGATTCAAAGTTCATGCCTGAGCTCCTGTTCCTATTTCTTAGAAGTCTACATCATGATCTACCCTGTCTGCATCGGTTCTGTCTCTGTACTTTGATTATCTCCTAGTTTACTGTAGGTCATTGTGTATATTGAACCTAGTTAGCCATGTAGCTAGATAGCACATACATACAAGTTACTGAGCACGTGCAAGATCAGTGCTATTTTGTGTAGTTAGTCAATGTGAATGTAAGCTTGAATGGAGATGCACATGCGAGTATGTTAGAAGTAATGAGTCAGTCAGTAAGCATATGAAGTTCGAAGTATATGTTCCAGTTACAGATCCTGATGTGTTTATATATTGTAAACGACTTGAATGCATTTAGTGACTCAGTCTCTCATTTGAATACATGATACATATGACATGGTGTCAGAGTGGAATCCAAAGTTGCAGCAGCGTGCAAACCATGAGACACGCAGTTAGAAGTGGAGTAATATTTAGGAGTGAACTCTCAAACCAGTCAGTGGTTATTCGAAGGTACTTAAATTAGTTTCAAATGATTTTCAATCACCAGTCATGTGGCATAGCATTCAAAGTGTTCAAAATAATTACTGAGATATTCGAAATGTCCAAAATAGTGACATAGTGATTAAAGTGTTTGAATTAATCTCCGAAGTGTTTAAAATGTTCGAAAAGGCTATATTGTCCAAATTTTTTGCAGTGTATGACTTTTTCGCAGTAACTGATTTTTTGAAGTGTTCAGAGTGTTTGAGGTATTTGGAGTGTTAAAATAAAACATTTTTAAAAGAGATTTGTTGTTATGGCAGAGGGATTTTGCAGACTTGAACCACTAGTGTTTGATAATAATATTGCAGAGAATTGCTGAATGTTTGAGCAAGAATATGACATTTTCATACACACAGCATTTTCTGATAAAGACGCACATACAAGAGCTTCTCAGTTTAACTGGCTCAGATGCCATTGAGCTAGAACGTTCATTTGTGTATGCATCTGCTGCATATGCAGTGAGGGGGAGAACCACCTTATTGTGATACATGCTGAAACACGGGAAGAGTGCTTAAAACATAAATTTAGAGAAATATGTAACCCTGAAACAAATATTACAATGGAAAGGCACAGATTTAACCAAGAAATCAAAAGCCTGGTGAAACTATTGCAGCATATATTACCGACTTAAGAAATAAAGCAAAAACATGCAGATTTGGTGATTTACGAGATGAGTTGATAAGACCGTTTTGTATATGGTGGTGTTGATGCAGTGAGAATGATTTTGCTTCAAGATCGTGTAATAACATTGAGCAAAGCCATTGAGATTTGCCAAATAACATGAGATTACAGAAAAGCATGTTTGCAGTATCCACTAGTGTGAATGTTGATAATGTGCAGCAGAAAGTTAAGATGAAAAAGAAATATAAACAGAGAGGTAGTGCCACACACATCCTCATTGCTACCTGTCGCAATTGTGGAGGCAGTTGTGAATCTAAACGGGAAGAGTGTTTAGCTTTTGGTCAGCGATGTCACAATGTAAAAAGTGTAATCATTTCAAAAGGTTTTGCAAGTCTAAGGTGTTGCAAACTTGTAGTGTCAGAAGAAGCAAATAGATCAGATAGAGACTCTGAGAGCTGTGGGCAAACTTTCTGTGTTGATGGGGTTTCTGGGATTGATGAAACATTTAATACAGTAGATTGTCAGTTGTCAGCAAAGAGTGAAATATTTTGTATTGTACAAATTAATGGGAAACCTGTAGAGCTTAGAGTAGACACTGGATCCAAGTATAATGTTATATCCGCACAAATGTTACTAAAGTAAAAGCAGGTGAGAAACTTGATTCAGCAAAGTGTGCAAAACTAGTTGCTTATGGTGGTGAAGAGATTCAAACCGATGGCACAGTAGTTCTTTCATGCCATTCTGCTGGAAACATCTATGACTTGTAATTTTACATAGTTAAAAGGCATGTGCAGTCACTGTTAGACCTCAAAGACTGTCTGAGAATGGGACTGATTTCATTTAATAAAGAGATCCACCATGTAACTATGAATAGTTTTACACAGAGTATTTTTAGGGAATATGCTGATATTTTCAAAGATGTTTTTGGTAAAACTTCCAGTCACATAGTCCATGAAGTTAAACTATGAAGTCAACCCAGTTGTCAGACTAGAACAGAAGATTCCAGTAGTAATGCAGAGTAAAGTAAACGCAGAACTAGATAAAATGATGAATTTAGGTGTCCTTAATCCAGTAGAAGAACTTACTGAATAGGTATCCTCTATGGTTGTAGCTCATAAGAAAAGCTCAGATGATATTCAAATATGTATTGATACAAGAGACTTAAACAAAGCACTTGTGTCCTCATCATTTGATGCGTACAATAGAAGAGGTAGCCGTTGTCATGGCAAATTCCACTGATTTTTCAGTCTTGGATACAAAACCTCTTTTTGGCAGATTTCTCTGCATCACAAATCTTCGTTGTTAATAACATTCAGTACACCATTTGGTAGGTACAGATTTTTGAGAATGCCATTTGGAATAAATTCTGTCATTGAAGTCTTTCAATGTGCCATGGAACAAATATTTGCTGGTTATCCATATGCTGTTATAGTAGACGACATTGTTGGAGGCAGTGGTGAAGACAAACATGATAGAAATCTCAGGAAAGTTATAGACCGTGCACATAAAGTAAATCTCAAACTGAATCCTCAGAAATGTAAAGTTTAACTGAAAGAAGTTACTTATGTGGGACATGTGTTTACCAGTTCTGGCTTACAACCAGATCCATGTAAGCAAACGGCAATTGTTGAAATGCCAGTTCTAGAGAATGTCTTTACAATGTTTTCTAGGTATGGTCAACTGTTTAGGAAAGTTCATCCTGGACTTGTGAGCTTTCTGCACCATTATGTGAGTTGACAAGCAAAAATATAAACTGGTCCTGGCTGGAACAGCACCAAAGAGCATTTGATACTCTGAATTAGAAAATTGCCAGTCCACCCACATTGACATATTATGATGTTTGCAAACCTGTAACTCTCTTGTGATGCTTAGAGATACCGCCTTGGTGCAACACGTCTTAAAGAAGGCTTACCAGTTGCTTATCCATCAACAACTTTAACCCAAACAGAGATGCGTTATGCACAAGTAGAGAGAGAACTTTTGGCAGTAGTGTTTGCATGTTTGAAGTTCACTGATTATATTTATGGCAGACCTATCCAAATAGAGACTGATCACCAGCTGCTAGTGACAATTTTGAAAAAGCCAATGAATGTATACAGCCCCAGCTCAATTGTAATGCATGATGTTAAAATTGCAAAAGTACAATTTCAATATTGTTTACAAAGAGGGCAAACACTTGTACCTTGTTGATGCTTTGTCATGTGCACCCAGACAAACGACAGAACAGTACAAAAATGAAACAGCAGCCTTGACGTCATGGAAGTCAGAAATTTTTTGTCATCACACCTTGATGAACTAAGAAATCACATACCTTCAGACCCAATTCTCCAAAGCTGTAAAACGTTATCGGTCAGGGATGGCCAACACGACAGACCAGTTTACCACTTGACATTCAGCAGTATTTTCCTTGCAGAGACAAACTCTTGATGGAAGATGGAATCATCATGAAAGGCCCAAAAGTATATAAAAATCTTGCACTGTGGTCACCCAGGTACTGATTCAACCAAAAGAAGGGCAAGAGGTATTTTATTTTGGCCTTCTGTGTCCAAAGATATAGAGAAGGAAACTCTGGCATGTTCAATTAGCAACAGCACTAAACTGCATCAACAAAAAGAACCACTTCAGCTACACCAGATTCCTGAATTACCATGGTCAACAGTTACTACAGATATTTTTGAATGGAATGGTCAACGTTACTTAGTGTTAGTAGACACTTACTAAAATTGGTTTGAAGTTGACCAACTTCCTAACTTGACGTCCAGCAAAGTCATTACAAAATTGAAGAGACATTTTTCTCTCCACAGCAGTCTGCACAAAGTCATGTCTGACTATAGTGCACTGTTTACAGGTCAGCAGTTCAAGAAATTTGCTGAGTCTTGGGACTTTGTTCATATTACCAGTAGTCCTGAGTAGCCACAAGCCAATGGGTTAGCTGAACGTCCAGTTCAGAGTCCAAAGCACTTGTTTGGGAAATCGTAGAGAGATGGTGCCAGTGTTTTCCTTAACTTACTCAATCTCAGAAACATGAATCTCTGAGCAGGTGAACCAAGCAAGTTGTCTCGAGTTATGTCCAGACAGACACGAACAACTATTCCAATCAGCAAGCAATTGTCAATACCAAATATAAAGAACAAGAGAGGTCAAGGCTCAACTTTCGAGAAAATGTCAGTCACAAAAGTTGTACTATGATAAGACCAGCAAACCCCTTTGAGCATTACTACGAGGAGAAGTGAGAATGCAAACATCCAAAGGGTATGACCAAGTAGGAATCATGAAGAACCGAGATCTTACATCATACAGTCGGAAGGAAGGAATTTCAGAAGGAATTGTAGGCATGTGTTACCTGTCTCTGAACCAGTGACACAGCAGATTGCCTGTGCTGACGACTCTAATCCCCAGAGTGACTCTTCAACTGTTCGAATTCAAAAGGACAGTGTGCTTTCTTCAAACAACTTTGTTGTAAACCCTGATGTTCCAGTTTTGAAAGAATCCCCAGAGACTGTCCCTGTTGATAAACCCAGTCAGAATTTTTATGTAACCAGATTGGGTAGAATTTGCAAACTCAATCCTAAATGCACAACAACTTGGACTTGAAGTCAGTTATGTTTTGTTGAAATAATGTCTAGATCTTAAATATGCCCTCATGCTTGTATTTTGCATTGTTAAACAAAATTAAAGAGGGGGAGGATGTAGATCAGTGTGTATATTGAACCTAGTCAGCCACTGTAGCAAAATAGCAAGTGCATATAAGTTACTGAGCACGTGCAAGATCAATGCCATTTTGTGTAGTCAGTCAGTGTGAATGTAAGCTTAAATAGAGATGCACATGCGAGTGTGTTAGAAGTAATGAGTCAGTCAGTAAGCATATGAAGTTTAAAGTATATGTTCCAGTTACAGCTCCTGATGTGTTTATGTACAATGAACGCATTCCGTGCCTCGATGTCTCAATTGAATACACAAGACGTGACGTTTACTACCCCAGATGATTCATATACATTAAGTTTACACTTATGTTTGTGGCATGGATTATTAGACTGAGTAAGGCCCGCACTGGATTGGTTCATTTAGCAGTTTAACAGACAAAATTTAAATACTACTACTGCTGGGAATAATTTGATCTGCATAAGAAATGCTTTGGGTGTTATCAACTTGATTTTCTGTCAAATCTACTCATCCAGTTATAGAAAATGTAAACAACAACTAATTAGACATCACTAATCAGATGATTAAAAAATAACAAGGTTTGTTTTGAGTGTGGGTTTCTAAACAAAAGTCCTACAAATTACTATATAGGTGGTACTAGGAAAGCAGAAAGGGAACGTGTTTGGGTGGAGGAACTTCATGAAATATGAATGTGATATACTTTGCAGCCACCACAAGTATGCTGTAGCTACTGTGTCCTGTTAAGATTAGGGAAAGTAGACATTTTTCACTGGCTGAACGAAGAGATGACAAACTGTGGAGAGAATCTAGTAAAACCAATGAGGGAAAAACGTGTGTCTGTGTGTGTGTGTGTGTGTGTGTGTGTGTGTGTGTGTGTGTGTGTGTGTGTGTGTGTTTGAGATATATGGATCACTGCCTTATTAATGAACAGAGTTTTGTCTAATTGAAATTGTGCTAAGCAATTTTTATTAACGGAAGAGCAGTACTAGTGACAGGATTGTGGAGGAGCAGGGATAAGAACATTTTTCACTTATCTCCACTCTCCACTGCTCTCCATTCTCAGAGTTTATATGTGCATCTATATTCTGTATCTATACACCCACTTACATAAACATATTTATCTATATCTATAGATATTTATAGCTGTGTATGCATGTATGTACACACACACACACACATATATATATATATATATAGATATATATATATTGTATATGTGTGTGTGTGTGTATATATATATATATATATATATATATACACACACACACACACACACACACACACATATTTCAGATGATTGAATTTTCAAAATGTCAGATTTCATATGGGCATGGGATTATATGGCAGTATGTCAAACTGTACTGAGATTGCGAGGGGATGAGCTGTTAGCAAGTATCATCCTTTAATGCTGGGGTTGATTCCCTGTCCAGTTGTAAATTGTGCAGCTGTGATCAAGTCATTTTTAGACAGTGCTGTTGTGCTGTCTCTAAAAGAGACATTTCATAGGTTCAGAGGATTGTACTTGGCTAACTGCCCTTGTGGGTCATTTTAAGCCTAGCTAATTGTCCTATTTGAGAATCAAACCCTGTATCTTGTGTCTGAAATGTAAACACCTTAACCATTATGCCAACCCCCAACCCCTGTTATGCCTACCCCCAACATTTGTAGCCTAGTGGCTCTAACTGGCTGACAAATGAACAGCCAGTTGAGTATTTGAATATTCGATACTTGCGAATTTCGCATACTTAAGTACAGATGAGTTCAGGCACAGAAAATGTCATGTAGATGTAGTAGTGTGTCACATCGGGTATGAGGGAGCAGGAGGAAAAATGGCGAAAACTCAGACTCCTCCGTGGTGCACCTAAGGTCTTAATTGTCCGTTTGCACTTCACTTTCTCATTCTGTCACTGACTGTCTGCACAAGTGTCACCCTACTACCTCCTTTTAATTTGTCTTTTTAACATCAATATTTCAAACATGACATGCACTATTCCTAACTAATATTAATATTTGGAAGCAGTTGCACTTTGCTTGTTTGAAAAGGTTTATTTCACTGTGATTTTGAACATGGCTTAATATTTACCTTTGTGGGTAGAACTTCTCAGATTTTCCAGGCAAGTGTAAAGAATTAATGATCTTCGGAGTGTAGTCTATTTTCAGGAGGCTTGAAGTTTGAGTGTGGAAGGAGTATGTGATGTAAGGTTCTGCACTTATTAGCGAAAATCGGTAACAGTTCCACACTGAAGAGGAGTGTAATTTTGGTTTAGCTTAAGCGTCGCACAGGTGTTCTGTTACTGGTGAGAGGGAAATATATCTACAGATATTGTTACAGCTGGTTTAAAGGAAAGTCTTTTTTGTGGGTGTACTTATGTTCCTGACTACTTGTCTTGTTGGGAACGTCGTGACTTTCATGACTTCTAACATTAAGGATGCCTGCAAAGCAGTAGTCAGCTGTACAGGTTGGGAAAAACCGCTACCAGGCCACATGAATTTTTCAGTTATTCGTCTTCCTGTGTGAAAAATAAGCTGACACAATAGTACACAAGACTTTACACACCCCTTGTTAGGTTAACTGACATGTTTTCTTCCAAACTGTACAAATTATGTGCCTTCGGACGTCTGGTTGCGATAATACGCAAGTACCAGATATTCTTTAGAAATCACTTCCCTGAAATGGAGGGAAGCACTGATGTCCTTCAAGAATGCAACTGCAGTCATAACATATGGGTTGTCCTGCCTCGGGCAGCCCTCGGTCAGCCGGATTCCAAAGTCTGGGTCCGGCGTCGGCTGGTGTCGCCTCCTCTCCGACGTCAGAACAGCTGGAGTATAAAGGCATCGGCCGACGCCATCTTCTTCAGTCTTTCTTGCCGCGCGGTGCCCGAAGCAGAAGCAGTTCGCAAGTGCCGGTCGGTCAGCTCCTGTGTTTTCAGTACCAAAGTCATCTAAAAGCTAAGTACCCCGTTGGGGAACATTTTTTCTTGCCTCAGCCGATGTCAGAACAAATTGAGAAAGTTAATAATTGTTTGTCTTGTGGTAAATAAATACCTCATAAGGACTTCCATTCTTATTGCCTCCCTTGCCTGGGCCCAGACCACGACGTCTCGGCCTGTGCTGCCTGTGCTTGCTTTAATAAGTGCACTCTCAGGCGCCGGGCAGAATTTGCCGAAGACTTTTTCGGCGAATCTTTCGCTTATATCATGCCGTCGGAACAACCGACAACTCAATCTACCAAAAAACGAAAGGACCGGGACCGACATCCTCGGCCCGCGTCCTCCACCGATACCCCTCCTAAACCCTCCGCGAGTGCTTCGGTCCCTTCGGAAGCGGTAATTCAACCGCTCCAGGCTGACGACAGAGCGTTAACACGTCCTTCGGTCTCAGAGTCTACACCGGTGCCGGTTGTTGATTTTCCTCCAGAAACCGAAGTTCTGGATCTACCCAACACCATTCCTGTGGACAAGGTTACTCCTGCACGTGGGGCAGCTAGGCCTCCTGTATCCATGTCCATCAAGGCCTTTGCACGTGCTAAGGCCGCCAGCCAGGCCAAGGCCCATCCTAAACCTACTGCCCAGGCCCCTTCTTCTGATAAACAGATCATGTCTCTTACTGCAGATCTTATTTCTCTTATCAGGGGGTCTCACCCTCATCCAGACAGAGGTTCTCAGCCGCCTGCAGAGAAAAGGCCCAGAACTGAGCAGGCCGACAACCCCTCTTCAGATGAAGCCTCTGGGGATTCTGAGCATTCAGATACCCAAGAAGAATCCTTCCAGGCCTATGAGGACTCTGATGCTGAGGAATCAATTCCCTCTGCCTCTCCCCCAGAGGATTTTTTTGCTCGTGAAGTCCTACACTCTATGAGGGAGCATTTTAAATGGCAGGGTCAGGAATTCTCTGATTCCAGGAAAAGGCTACGTACCTTCCTCAAGCTACGCCAGCACAGACCTTTAGCTATCCCTCCAGTTATGGATGTCCTGGATGATGTTTTCTCCGACTTCAGTGCTAACCCTGATACTCTCCCTCCTGCTCCTGTCAAGCCAGACAGATATTATAGGGTCCCTGACACCCACAAACATCTCTTTAAGGCCCATTCTGTGGATCTAGAAACTATTTCACAGGGCCCCAAGGGAGTGGCTACTTCCACAGCCAAGAATCCACTGCCAGCGGATAGGGAAGCTAGGTCCCTGGAGAGATGGGGTAAAAAAGTTTATACTTCTACCACCCTGGCCATGAGGTCACTTAACTGCCTTTTTCATATGTTTCAGTACCAGGATTTTTTACTGGATGATTTACAGAAAAAGCTAGCCTCTCCTGAGCCTATTGATAGAAAGGCATTGCAGGATCTAGTACATAACACTCAGCAGGTTAGCAATCATTTTCTTCAGTGTGGTTATGATGCATTGGAGGCTTCATGTAGGGCAGCTATGACTGGGGCTGTTATCGTAGACATGCTTGGTTAAAAGAACAGACACTACCAGACCATGTTAAAGTAAAGTTACTTGATGCACCGCTGGAAAAGCAGAAGCTTGTTGGTGCTAATGCACAAGATGTGTTGAAGTCCATTGAGGAAAAAGCTAAATCAGTACAGACAGTCAAAGATTTCCTCCAGGTTCAGCCACCCAGATTCAGCAGGAATTGGCCTTCAAAGAATTGGTCCTTTCCAGACACTGACAAGTTTCAAAGGGGAAAACAGGCGTGCCCGAGGTAGAGGGCAATACCGAGGCTCCTACAGGGGCCGCCAATGGCAACCACCAAATCAAAGAAGTGGCGCAGGCAGTTCAGCTGCACCACAAGGACAACCACAATGACTTGACTTTCATACCGTCTACAAAGGCTCAAAGGGAAGCACCTTTGGGCGGAAAATTATCCTTATTCTCAAAAAACTGGCATATCTTAACCAAGGACAAATGGATTCTGGATTTAATAGACAAAGGTTACAGATTCCACTTCCATACCTTACCAATAAGACAAGGCATGCCAAACCTGCCACTTCATCAAAGGGCAGAGGCACTCATTCAAGTTTCAAAGCTGTTAAATATAAAAGCAATAGAAAAGGTCCCTCCACAGGAACAAGGCCAGGGATTTTATTCAAGACTGTTCCTTGTTCCAAGAAAGGAAAACAAATGGAGGCCTATACTGGACTTGTCTACTCTAAATACTTATCTCATTGTGCCAAAGTTCAAAATGCTGACGTTGCAGCAACTCCTTCCCATGCTGGGCAAGGGGTCTTGGCTGGTCACTCTGGACCTCAAGGAGGCATACCTGCATGTCCCAATCAGACAAAGCTGCAGAAGATACCTCAGATTTCTTGCAGGGACAGAGCATTATCAATTCTCAGCATTGCAGTTTGGCTTATCTACTGCTCCCAGAGTGTTCACGAAATGCCTGGCATCAGTAGTGGCACACTGCAGACTCCAGGGGATTCAAATATACCCCTACCTGGACGACTGCCTCATACAAGCAGACAACAAACAAACCTTGATAGCAAACTTGGACTATGTCATTCAATTACTACAGGCCTTTGGGATACACAGTCAACATTCAGAAATCAAGACTTCTGCCATCCCAACAGATTATTTTCCTCGGAGCCAAACTGGACACAAAAACACAAATGGCTTATCTCACAGAGGAAAAGCAACAGCAGTTACCAGAGTACTTCAAAGGCCTAGCAAAGCTCTCCCAGCTGACTGCAAGGAAAATCCTGCAGGCCCTGGGGTTCATGGCATCTTGCATTCTTCTGATACCTTTGACAAGACTTCATATGAGAAAGCTGCAATGGTACTTAAAAAGCTTATGGTCCCAACACAGCCAAAGCCTAGAGGACGTAATCCCACTCATTCCATGTCTACAAAGAGAATTTTTGTGGTGGGCTCAAACAAGTCAGTTAAACAAAGGCATGTCTTTCAACAAACCTCAAGCAGGTCAAATGATTACAACAGACGCCTCAGACCATGGATGGGGGGCGCACATGGAGGGCAGATGCATTCAAGGTCAATGGACACCAAGGGAAAGGCATCTGCACATAAACCAAAAAGAGATGTTGGCAGTGATACATGCAATTGAGACTTTCGAAAAATCACTTCAACAAGGACATTTACTAATAAGGACAGACAACACCACTGTTATGTGGTATATAAACAAGCAGGGAGGCACTCATTCTTATCCCTCTGCAGACTAACAATGGTTCTCTGGCGAAAAAGTCTAAGTCTGAAGATACATCTGCAATCCCAGTTTGTGCCAGGCAAGGACAATGTACTGGCGGACAAGCTGAGCAGAAATTTCTTGGATCCACACGAATGGATGCTGCATCCTCACATTTTCTCACAAATAACAAGGACATGGGGAAGACCGGACATAGATCTCTTTGCTTCTCACATGAATCATCACCTAGAAAAGTTCTGTACAAGGACCCACCATCCTCTAGCCTGGAAAACGGATGCTCTCTCCTTCAGCTGGAATTCCCTAACAATTTATGCATTCCCTCCTCTACCACTGCTGACCAAGGTGATACTGAAGATCAAAGCAGACCAACCAACAGGCATTTTGATAGCTCCAGACTGGCCAAAGCAGCACTGGTACCCATTGCAGTTGAGCATAACTCGGACCAAACCGTGGCCTCTGCTTCTAACATAGCACAATTACAGGACTGTTCATCAAAACCTGAAAACATTGCATCTGACAGCCTGGAGGTTACCATAACTCCTTCCGATATCTCTCTTTCCAAAAAAGTTCAAGAGATCTTACTGGAAGCATGCAGACCTTCCACCAGAAAAACCTATTCAGCCAAGTGGAAGAGATTCATCATCTGGAATGCTAACAGGGGTCAGGATACAACAGTATTGAGTATACCTCAGATATTGGAATACTTGGCAGAAATGTTTCATACTGGTCTCTCATATTCTTCCATAAAGATTCATGCCTCAGCAGTCTCAGCAAAATACAACTGTGATCCACCTGTGTTTTCGCATCCTTTGCTAAGACAGTTCCTAAGAGGGATAAAGAATATCAAACCTCCCAGGAAACCGCCAGTACCTGCATGGGACCTCAATTTCGTCTTGGAAAAATGAACTCTTCCTCCCTTTGAACCAGCAGCAACTTCAGAAATGCAATTTCTCTCATGGAAAACGGTTTTCCTATTGGCAATCACATCAGCAAGAAGAGTCTCGGAGATACAGGCACTCATGGCAGTACCTCCTTTTCTCATTTTTCATCAGGACAGAGTCTCTCTAAGAACCAATCCTTCATTCATGCCAAAAGTAATTTCCAGGTTGTCTCTAAATCAAGCCATTCACCTGCCTACTTTCTTCCCCAATCCTCAAAACAGGGGGGAAGCACTGCTGCATACTTTGGACATACACAGGCAACTACGCTACTACTTGGACAGAACTAAGGCCACCAGAAAGTCTGACCAACTGCTTGTAGCCTATGCTGCTGGAGTACAAGGAAAAGCAATCTCCAAACAAACAATTTCCAAATGGATTGGACGCTGCATCAGATTCTGCTATTCTTTTCATGGAAAAAGTGTGCCAGCCAATATTAGGCCACACTCCACCAGAGCTATAGCCACATCCACAGCTTTCCTAAGAGTGGCTACAAAGGACATTCTAGAGGTTGCTACATGGAGCTCCGTGCATACATTTACCAAGCACTACAACCTGCCTTTATATTCCAGATCCCGAGCAGGCTTTGCTTTGGCAGTCCTGCAGGGCATTTTAGCTACACCATCACTTTCTTAGTTCCAACCACCCCCAGCTTGGCTATGGTATTCAACCCATATGTTATGACTGCAGTTGCATTCTTGAAGGACATAGTACAGTTTTGTACCTACCATAAATGTAGATGTCCGATAGATATGCAACTGCAGTCGGATCTTCCCACCCTCCTACCCCTCTGCAACCTTCTTTATGGGTCCACTCCCCTATTCCTATTAGCTGGGGGTATCTCCTATGGTGTATCTGTTTATTACTGTTGTGCATGTCTGGAATTGTTTATCCATTCACCAAATTTATCCTTCCTAGGAGGGCACCTGGCATCTGGGGCAAGAAACACGAAGAAGATGGCGTCGGCCGATGCCTTTATACTCCAGCCATTCTGACGTCGGAGAGGAGGCTACACCAGCCGACGCCGGACCCAGACTTTGGAATCCGGCCGACCGAGGGCTGCCTGAGGCAGGACAACCCATATGTTATGACTGCAGTTGCATATCTATCGGACATCTACATTTATGGTAGGTACAAAACTGTACTTTTTATACTGTCATAGTGCCCTGGATAACCACAGTTGTGCATGGGGGATCTTGAGGTAAAAGGCTGTTGCATGGATGAGCCTGGAATCATGGTAACATGAATGTTGTTTCATTTGGCTTTTTCCCAGTTAGGGGTCGCCACAGCGGAACTCCGGTCCACTAATGATTGGCAGTAAATTTTTATGTGCCGAGTTGCCAGCCCTGACACACAACCTTCAACGAAGGAACGCCCAGTCACGCATGTCTCCACACAGAAGATGCTCTAGCCGAGAATCGAACAGGACAACGTCTTACGGTGAGGTGACAACACTACCGCAGCACCACCACCGCAGTTCTACTGAGCCTTATAAAATATTCACACTGCAAATGTGGAAATTAAGAAAAAACATGAAAGTAAAAAATGCAGAAATCTGTGAATATGTCTGGCAATGTATTTACTTAGGCCTGTGTTAGAAATCTAACAACAGACTGAATGCTCTCTCTGTATGGGGGACTTTACTGAGGACCTATAAATTTCAGTCTTTTTTAGCATTAATAACTGGGATTAAAATGGACAGTCAACCGTGAAAGATTGTTGGGTGGGTTGTAAACATCACATTCTCACACTGGGGAGAGGCTTTAGCAGATGTACTGACCATAGAGTGGACTAGGAACTAACTTACTGATAGATAAGAAACCAAGCACATGCCCATAGACTGTCTGCCTGGTGTAATTCTAAGACTCATAAGTGTGAGCCTCAGATTTACAAAAAAATAAGAAAAGAAAAAAATGAAAATTAAGAGAACAAGAAATGTAGAACTCCTTTAAAGTTGTTTCTTGCAGGTGGGGTAGCACCCTAAACTTAGATCTATCACTTCTGTGATTGCCAAACTACAGATTACATGGAATACTCAGAGAAACAGCAGTTTCAAACTGAGTATATTGATCCATATTTTTGTTCATTTAGTCCCACTGTTCTGGAACTCATACTAACAAGTTTCAGAATTTCAAGCAGTTACCTCCATAGACTTGGCACGCAAATGTCAGTGTCGTTGAATGTCCTAAGGGGGTGGGAGGTTGGCATAATGGTTAAGGCGTTTACCTTACAGACACAAGGTACAGGGTTTGATTCTCACATGGGGTAATTGGTTAGGCTTAAAATGGCCCAGAAGGGCAGTTAGCCTAGTACTAATCTATGAACCTATGAACCTAAGTTAGAATAAAGAAATTGATGCAATGTTTTCCTTGGTGACCAGTAGTATGACATCTCTGCTAAGACCAACACCAATGAAGTCCTGTTGACTAGCCAGTCTAAACTGGCACTTCTTCTTCTTTTGGCTTTTCCCAGTTAGGGGTCGCCACAGTGGATCACCTGTCCGCTCATGATTAGCAGTGGAATTTTACGGTGTCGAGTTGCCAGCCCGGCACCCAACCTTCCATAGAAGGCACACACACACGCACACACTCACACCTAGGGCCAATTTAGAGTGTCCAATCCACCTACAGCATGTCTTTGGGATGTGGGAGGGAAACCGGAGCACTCGGAGGAAACCCACGTGACCACAGGGAGGACATGCAGACTCCGCATAGAAGGCACCCCAGCTGAGGATTGAACCAGAGAACCTCCTGCTGTGAGGCAGCAACGCTAACCAGTGCACCACTGCAGCCACCCCAAGTCTAAACTGGCACTACTCACAGGATTTTACCAAAATCCAGTAAGGGTTCAACCCCAGAGGAGGAAATATCTACCATTTTGTCAGCAAAGTGTTTGGCTTAAGAATCAAATATGTGTGCTGCAACATTGCCATAACAGTAATTTAAACTATTGAAGCACCTGATCTTTTTTTGTCCTGCTGCTGTTCTCATTCTTAATCTGCTGAAATATTTGTGTACCCCTAAACTTTTTTTCCTTTTGTTCCTAATCTCCTTCCCCTAATAAGGATTTTCTTCTAGTTTTTTTATCATCTGTTTTTTATTTTTAATTCTGAACTGCAGTAATTTATTTTCTGATTGATTTCTCATTCTTTCAAGTTTTGACTGTTGATTTTCTGTCCTTATACTTTTATTATTAGTTATTTATTTATTTGGTTAGTTAGACCAGTCAGCTTACCTGGCTAACAAACTGTGAGGACCCTTTTTGACATATATCCTTTTAACGTTGCTTTTCTTTTCAAGAAGGCCTCCTTTCACTTTTTTTCATTCACCTTTTGCTGCTGCACTGTTCCACCTGTGCCTCCATTCATGGTGCAGAACATGGTTGTGGTTGTTGCTCTTTTGTGTAATTTCCTATCAGAATGGTATTTATTTTTAGCCCCCATGTTTCCCCCATCCATAAGGGTAAGTGTGTTATGGTTGTAGCATGAGTCTGTCACCTGCTTTCATGAGTAATGTAGGCCTGCAGACAACACCAACTCCTGCAAAGCAATTACTTCTTACCTTTCTTGGGAGTCTCCTACCAGAAGACAGTGGTGGAATGCATAGGTCTGAGGCACATTCCCCACCCATGCAGAGAAAGGTGATTGGGCATTGTCCATTTATTCTTTCCCGTCCTCAGTCAACTTCTCCAATGTCTTTATCTCTGTCCTACACCTGACTGTTGTGAAATATGAGTACTAGCCCTGTGAGGAGTTAACCCCACCAACCCAGTAATGGGTTAAGCATCCAACTTGATTTTATGTAGCATATATGTCCCATTTTTTCTTTCAGGCAAAGTAGAAGATGGCATACACCAGTGATTACAGGAATCTGAAGTGTCTTCTGAGAGTAGTGTTTAGCAGTTCACAAAGACTGTTTTGCATGTGTTGCTTGAAGATGTCTCCATATTTATTGTTACGTACTGCAGGACATTAATGTACAGTTCAAAACCACTCAAGTTTAACTTTATGAGCTCAGTAAACTCCGTACTACAAACTGAAAACAGTCTTCAGCCAGAACATTCTCTCTTGGGTCATTTTCTGCACCTCAGTTACCATAAAGCCATAATGCTAGAAAGAAGGGAAAATGTAATATCATACCAAGCTCACGCAAAAAGTATATATAGTTAAAAGTAACTTATTCCTAAAAGTACTGTATTATTAACCAACAACAAAGAAATGACTCCACCTTAGAGAACAAGATCTACAGAACACAATATGATAAGTGTAATTCCCAGTCCTCACCCTGCCTCTCCCCATAGTCTTGGGTGTCCTGTTTCATAGGTTCATAGGTTGGTACTAGGCTATTGGCCCTAGAGCCTATACAAGCCTAGACATAACAATTCCCTGGCTATTTCTTCCCACAATATTTACTTCCCTAGACCCCTGTCTAGCAGGACGATTTGACGTGATCCCCAAGGTAAATTTCCTATCTCCCATCCAGTCATTAAGGTTCCTTTTGAAGAGGGCCAACAGGTGCTCTGCTTGACATGTATGGATAGTCTATTCCAGAGTATGGGGAGTCTCTGGGTCAGGAACCTATCCCGCCAGCATGTTTTGTTCATTGTGATTTATTTTATTTTATTTATTTTATTTTACATTTGTTAACCGGGGGTATCTGACTGAGCCGAAAAGGCCCTTTTTCAGCAGAGGCCCGGGGAGAAAAGCTCCACAAAGAAAAATTACAGACACATTTAGTTATTTAGACATGATCAGTATACACACAAATTACAGGAGACATGTTTTTACAGTAGTATGCGGCACATAGTTACAGTGGAGAGAACAAACAAAAAAATATTAATTTTAAAAATAAAGGTAATTAATAGATTTGTGGTGTACAGCTGAAATTTGGAACATAAGTAGAATACATACATAGTACACAGGTACAGTACATATATTGTAGATTAGCCAGTGTTTGTGAGTAAGATTGAAAACTATTATCAAGTGCTGTAGATTTTGTATGTATGTGTTATCCGCCTTCACTAGCCTGGGGAGCAATCATGGCACTGCCAACTTTCCTTGAGATGTTGCCTGATGAGGTCTTTAAAGGAGGCTTTGGATGATGTGTTTTGAATGGTTGTAGGGACAGAGTTCCATTTTCTAGCCACTGAACTACTATTTAGTGCATCTCCAAAGCTATTGTAGCTGTTGGTGACTTCTAGTAGTAGTTTGCTTGATGATCTAAGAGGCCTTTTGGCTGAGTGATGTTGTACTAGGTTTTTGAGGGCAGGACACTTATTGGGGAGGTAATAGATAGAATGACAGAGGCAGAGCTGATTGTAGGTTAGGAGGTTGGGCAGTTCAAGCCAGTGGAGCTGTCTCAAAGCAGTACAGTGATGAGTTCTATATGAGCAATTTGCAGCAAAGCAGGCAATTCTGTTATAGCAGGCTTCCATTTTGCTTAGTTCAGTTCTGTTGAGATTAGTCAGAATGGGAGATGCATAGAGTAGGGTGGATAGAAGTTGGGAGCGAGCAATGGCTGATCTTGTGTTGTTGGTAAGAAATGGTTTGATATGGTAGAGCGACCCCAGTTTGGCATGTACTTTTTTAATAGTTAAGTTGAGATGACTGTCAAATTTTAGGTGGGAGTCTATGGTTATTCCCAATAGCTTAGCCTGTGCCACTGGAGCAATTGGAGTAGCATTAGTGGAGTAGATAGTGAATTGACTGTTAGTGTTTTTGTTAGAACTGGTTATAACCATAAGCTGAGTTTTCTTTGGATTGAGGATAAGTTGGGCTTTGTTAAGGTAGTTTTCAATGTCAGAGAATGCTAGTTGAGTTGTTTGCAGGAGGGTGGGAATGTTTTGTGCAGCACAGATTAAGGTAGTGTCATCTGCATACTGAGTTATAGATGCATGCTGTGTGGAGGTATGGAGGTCATTTGTGAAGACTTTGAATAGTAGTGGTCCTAATATAGAACCCTGTGGGACTCCTATAGTTATGGGCAGCTGAGGAGAGAGAGAGAATTTTCCCATTTCACAGCTTGGTACCTGTCAGTTAAATAGCTTTGAAACCAGGTAAGAGTGGAATTTGATAGATGATATTGGTTTAGTTTGTTTAGCAGGATTTGGTGTGAGACTGTGTCAAATGCTTTGGACATATCCAAAAAAAGAGTTGACACTTGTAGGCCTTCATTTTTGAGACGGTTTACTGTGTCTGTGAAGCAGAGGAGGGCTGTAGTGGAACTATGGGCAGGTCTGAAACCATGCTGAGTAGGTGACAGGATGTTGCTGTCTAGGAGATAGTTTAGCATCTGGGTATGGATGCATTTTTCTAGGATTTTGGCCAGGGGGGAAAGTAAAGCAATGGGTCTGTAGTTATTAAGTTCAGTGGAGGTCCCGCCTTTATTTATGGGTGTAACATAGGATATTTTCCAGAGTTTGGGCACATAGTTTTCAACAATTGATCTGTTTATGAGAGTGGAGACTGGGTTAGCAATAGCATCTGCCCTAATGTAGTGCTGACAAGGTTTAGGTCCCTGGAGCATGTGGCTCTGATGGATTGGGATTTCTTTAAGTGTAGCATGTCCAACAGCTCTGGGTTTGACATGGCCTTGTATGTTATGCAGAGATCGCCTCTGAGTAGACGATATGCAACAGAGTATAGCTGGAGGTTTTTTTTGTCGATCAGCATAGGGCATCTGCTTTAGGCTTGTGATTCTTTTAGTGAGGTGTTTCTGTGGCCTTTCCAGTTGTTGCAGATGTCTTGTGAGGTACATACCAAATGGAGCATTGTACTCTATGATGGGTCTAATGAGGGATAAGTACAGTGGGACAATGACCTCCTTTTTTCTGGATGAAAAGTCCTTAGTGATGAGGTGTGCTACATAGAAGAATTTCCTGACTGTTGTGGCGATGTGGTTATCGAAGGTGAGACCACTGTCCACCTGTGTTCCTAAGTCTCTCTCACGGTATACTGACACTGGTATTAATTTTCCCAGTTGCCATTCCCAACAAAGCTGATTTGTTCTGCATGGGATGTACAGGAAATGTAATATCAACAGAAAAAAGTTGACACTTTGTATATACCACCTCAAGTACAAAATGGTAGCCTTCACCCTTTCAGGGGCTTAAAAAATAGCTTTTGGGATGTATTCCCATACTTTGTCCCACCACCAATCATATGGAAGCTGTGTGGTATTTGTCTGTATTATCATTTATTGGTAAATCAGTGCCATTTCCACCTAATGTTCCTGCTGAACCGCATGGATGTTTTAGAATATCTTTAAGTACATTAATCTCATCTCAATCAGCACTACATTAGGGCACTTTTGAGAATTTTTACAAGGTATCCCAGAGTAGAAGTAAGGAATGGGTTTTCCAGGAGTATCTTTGTATCATCTGCAATACGCTGGCCTTGCAGGAAGCTGTCTCCCTCTTCTGTCCCATATGTATACCTTTAGGTGTCCTTTTATTCTACTGTTGCAGTATTCCTAACATGAGCGATTCCCTGACATTCTGCTAGTATACCAGAGCCTTTTACTACCTGAGGTATACCTTACATTCCACGTATGCTTCTCATGTACATAGGGCATAAAAGTGACGTCTGGACATACCATTCCTCAGAACTTCTCTGCCACTAGTCGGAACATCATCTTCAATCGTTCGTCTGTTCACCTGAGTTGTTTGCTGGTATATCAAGCCATTCATAAGTTCCCCGCTAGGGTATGCATTTCTTATTTTCTACTGCTTTTTGCTGTGGGGTTTTTACATGTCATCCAGAAAAGGCAAATGCCAGTGTGGAAGACAAATTCCACATAAAGATGGTCGTGAGCAGTGCTTGTTTTGCTTAGAGCCTACTCAAGATCACAAAATTTCCTGTATTTGTCAGGCTTTTGAGCCTAAGACTTTACAAAATCATCTTTCCTCTCTTGCTATTTAGTTGGAAAATCATTGTCTCAAACTTTTAGCTAAAGACGCTATGGAGAGAACTTCTTGGCCTGATGAGTCTTTACTGAAGAGAAAGGCCAAAAAACCAAGGTCGGACTCTTCCACTGCACCCCTACATCAGACATTTCTCTCAAGGATGACAAAAGCATGGAGGTTCATTGAGTTCTGGGGTCATATTCCTCAGCTGGAGACATTTCAGAGCCTGTCATGGATCCCATGAGAGGCACGTCCTTGGAAGCATTGAAGAAGTCCATTTTGGATGGTCAGGGGGAACCATGACTTATTATTACACAAGGGCCTATGGGGGTTCTACAAATTCTAGTGAGGGAGGAGATTCCGACAACTATTATTGAGTGTAGACTAACATTGAGTTCTTCCACGTTTCATAAGGTGGAAGTCCATGTAAAAAACAAGCATTCATGGCTTCTTTGGATATCAAGGATGCCTACCTTCAATTACCTATTCATCCACTTTTCAGGAAATTTTTTACATTTCTCTGTTGCTTCCTGGCATTTCAGTTTTCTACTTTGCCCTTTGGCCTCTCTTCACCAAATGCCTACCTCCTGTAATTGCTTTCTGCAGGCTTCAAGGCATCCAAGTTTTTCCTTACCTAGATGATCACCTTTTTTAAGCATCCTCTCCAGAGATCTTACAGCAAAATCTTCACTTTGCCATTTCTCTTTTGCAAAGTCTGGGGTTCACAATAAACTTCAAAAAGTCATAACCCTTTCCTCAAGATCATGTTTTCCTAGGGTACAGGATTCAGACAGTGCCTTTGCTGGCACCCCTGCCTCCACCAAAGGCCTTGACTCACATTTCCTTCTTTCAAACTCTTCTTTCTCTGACCTCTGTCACAACCAGAGAGTTTCTGAGATTTCTGAGGTTTATGGCAGCCACCATCCCTAGGTTGTCTCTAGCCAAACTCCACAGGAGGACATTTCAGTGGTTCCTGAAATCAGTCTGGCAACATGCCCATCACCTAGAATTTACAGTTCTTTTTCTTCCCTGTCTAAAGAGGAAACTTCATTGGTGGATTCAACAGTTGTCTCTGAACCCAGCCATTCCCTTCCATCCACCTCTCCCATCTCAAGAACTGTTAACAAATGCATCGGAGGTAGGTTAGGGAGCAGATTTTGGTACAATAAAAGTGCAGGCAAGTCTGGTCTCTTGTTCAGCAGAAGGAGCACATCAACATGAAAGAGACAAGGGCTTCTGCTGGCACTTCAGGCCTTCCATCATCTTTTCTCCCTAGGACCTCTCAAAGTGTTTACAGACAGCACCACAGTCCTGTGGTATGTAAACAAAAAAAGGGGGACAAAATCTTGGCTTCTTTTCAGGCTTGCACTCATGATATGGAAGCTTGTGGTTCGGTATCATGTGAATCTTCAGGTGGTTTATATTCCCTCAGGTCAAAACTTTGTGGCAGACACTCTGAGCATGTCTTTGACTCAATCCCACGAATGGATGCTTCACAGGGATGTGTTTCTGACATTGTCCACAAGTGAGGTACTCCTCAAATAGATCTGTTTGCCTCCCCTCTAAACAGACAACTTCCTCAATTTTGTGCCATAGTCCCAGGTCCTCTGATTTGGAAGGTGGACTTCCTCTCATTTTTTTTGAAGGGGATGTTTGTTTATGCATTCCTACCCTTTTCTGTCATTCTGAAAGTTCTGTTCAAGATTCAACAGGGCAAATCCAAAATCTTGCTGGTGACTGCCTTTTGGCCAAGGTATCATTGGTTCCCTCTTCATCTGCATTTAGCCAAGAGCAGTTATCACAAGTTACCTCACAGGGTGGACCTACTCACACAAGACAAAGGTTCCTTAATCCATCCCCACCTGTCCACTCTTCAACTGACTCCATGGGTGACAAGATTCTGAGTCCTTACAGACATTTTTCTTCTGAGGATATGCTTAGAGCTCTGCAGGATGCCAGGAAACCCAATACTAGAAAATCCTACATATCCAAATGGAAGAGGTTTTCTGTCTCATGTCTTTCACATAACCTGGATCCACTCTCAGTGGATGTTCCTGTGGTTCTTTCTTTCTTGTGCGAATTTCTCGGTGCTGGGTTGGCTTATTCCTCTTAAGTCCCATTTATCAGCCATCTTTGCTTGTCTGCCTTCATCGCCTCCTTTAGCTTCTAGGTTTGCAGCAACACAATTTCTAAAAATCGTCCTTCACATCAGACCTCCCAGGAAGCCTGGGCCTCCTCCCTGGGATCTTAATTTTGTTTTGGAAAAAATTGACTCTGACTCCTTTTGAGTTTGCAGCTTCAGCTTCTTTGCAACACTGTTCTTGGAAGACTGTTTTGTTGTTAGACCTTACTTTAGCCAGACATGTGTCTGAGCTTCTAGCCCTTATGTCTTGTCCTTATGTTTTGTTTTTTCATAAAGACGGTGTCCTTGCATACTAATCCTTCTTTTATACCTAAGGTGGTGAACAACTTGTCACTTAATCAATGTATTCATTTGCCTGTTTTTTTTCCCTTCTCCACAATCTGCTAGTGAGGAAGTGCTACACACCTTGTTTGTGCATAGACAACTCAGCCTTAGTCTTATCCAAATAAAACCTATCAGGAAATCTAATCAGCTTTTTGTTTCTTTTCATCCTAGGTGTTTGGGATTGGCTGTTTCCAAGCAGAAAACAACTTCTTGGATTTCTAAAGCTATTTCGTTTTGTTGTGTTTCTTATGGAAAAGCCCTTCCTTCTCTTAGGGCTCATTCCACTAGGGTTGTGGCTTCTTCTGGTTATTTTTCAATGATTTGGACACTAATTCCATTCTTGAGGCAGCTACCTGGATTTCTGTGCATACTTTCACCAAGTACGACTTCTGTGCATACTTCCACCAAATACTAGTAAGTTGGATGTAATTTCCAGAGCTAGAGCTGGTTTTGCTAGGGCCATCCTTCATGACTTCCTAGAGAGCTCTAGTGGTCCTGCTTTCGCACACTCCCTCATGTTAGGAATACTGCAACAGTAGAATAGAAGGACATAGTATAGTTGTATAAAGTCTTACCACAACAATAGATGTCCTCTTCACTGTTGCAGTATTTAGTCCCTCCCTCCTACTATCTCCTGGTGCTTTTTTATCTTCTGGATGCACTGTTTACCTCTTTCTTTTCCTTAGGCTTGGGTTCCAACTGGTGCATTCAGTTCTGAGGATGGTACATCTGGACATCGTGTTTATGCCCTATGTACGCAAGGAGAATACGTGCAACGCGCAGTGTACCTTGGGTAGTAAAAGGCTTTGGTATACTGGCGGGATATCGAGACGTCCTTGGCGGGGAATCACAGATTTTATGAATACTGCAACAGTGAAGAGAAGGACATCTATCATTATGGTAAGATTTTACACAACTATACTTTCTTTAAAATAAATATTGATATGATACGTATTTTGTGTTGGACGTTAGAGATTCAGCCCTGCCTTATCCTTTCCCATCTCTTTCATTTCATTTCCCCTGAGACTTCACTTAAGCCAGTAGTGAAGCCTTTTCAAACAGTGAATTGCTGTTGAGAAACTAAATTTCCCCACTGCTTTCTGTGCAAAGGTCACATGGTCCTTTCAAAGGTTTGAGATGAGCTGAGGTGTATGAGTAAATAAGAATTGCTAGGCCTCACATGCTTTTTTTATAATTAACAACTAGAAGTTAGTAGCATGGAACGGAAGGAAAAAGGCAGCTCCTTGTATGTGAGCTTAGCGGCCCAAATGGCAGCATAGAAGGTTAGAAGAATTTAAAGCTGATGCAAAGAATAAACAAAGGCTATATCCAACTAGGTTTTGATTGGGGTTTTGAGATGACTTGCTAAGATAATATTAAAAAAATAGGGAATCGAGATAGGGAAAAATATCTTGTCAGCCTAAAAAGGGCCTGGACAGTGTTAGGAATGAACTTAATGATGTGACCGTTGGCCCAGTGGATTATTGGCAGTAGTAATCAGACACTAAGAAAATGAGGCTGAGGTGAGTAAATAAGGTGTGAAACAAACATACCAATGTTATTCTTTGAAATTTTGGCTGATGGAAAAGACAAGATTCATACAGTTCTCGTCTTGGAGTCTACATGTTACTGAAAACAAGCCACGTAGTATTGGATCAAAATGTACACATTTTTTATATAGGAATCCTTTCTTGTGTTGGCACGAATGCTTAACTACAAGTGTCCAGGATATACGTGTGCTTCTGCATCTCATCATAAGCCTTCCTTAGATTTCACAGTTTAGATACAAGTCATTGCTTGCCTGTGTGCTGCATTAGAACATGTTAGTAAGGTGGTGTGCACTCATTTATTCATAAGGAATGCATCCATTGAGTAGCACATTCCAGTTTAATAATTTGCTTATGTAAGAGGCTTTCTTCAAGCCAGGAGACGTAATGATCAATATGAAGCAGCAGTTGTGTTCTGCTTGTCCAAGATGCTGTTTCTTCCTTACAGCAGATGCTACTATACAGAAATACTTTTAGATTCTCAAATGTCTGAGCAGGTAATAGCATGTCCTGACATTCAAGAATGGTATTTTAGATGGAATAGAGAAGGTTTATTTGAGTGTTAACTACAGAGCAGAAATTTTTTGAGGACTTCCTGATCATATTCAGGGTACACATAACTGACCCCCCCCCCAAAAAAAAAAAAAAACAGAGAACAGCATGCATCATCTATAAAGTGGAGCTTTTTGGAGCTAATACACACACACACACACACACACACACACACACACACACACACACACATATATATATATATATATATATATATATATATATATATCACTTTTTTAATCAAACAAAAATCTTTATAGTTTTTTTATTTAGTAATGTAAAAAAGCACGGATGATTATTTGAAAAATTGATCAAATTTTAATTTAATAGAAATATGAAATGTATTATGTATGGTGGGTGCTGTGTTCTTATGCTGTTAAAATAGACTTTTATAACAAAGTCTGACAGATCTTTGTCAGTTTATCGAAAAACCACATTGTTGAAACCCAAATGGTAGAGTCCATATGGTCAACTATGCAGTTAGTTGAAAAACTAACATAAAGAAGCCACAAACCACCCACCAACAACAGAAACAATGTTTTTGCAGGGGGGCAAGCCCCCCTGCACTCCTATTAACTGTTTATGCTATCTCCAAGATTGCACTACAGTGGGGAGAAGGGCAAATTTTGCCAGTCAATATTGTCCAGCGATCTCAGTGAGAATGGTTTGACAAACCAAATTGTTGACCATATGATCTAAACGATATAGGTTTTTACAATTTGATGCCTCTGCAAACAGAGACCCAGAGTTCTACACTCTTCTGGTGTGGATACCTTTTAATTTTACAGCGTGCAAAATATTCAAGGTATACTGCACATTTGGATAGATGATATTATTTTTGTTTTTCTGTCTAGCTTTTAAGTGACTTTAAGTTAATACAATTAGTGTTTCTCTCACAAATTGTAATTCTTGCCTTGTATTATTAACATAGGAACAGATACGTGGATTGAAAATGCTTTATGACTTTATACTTGGGATTTTGGTGTGTACACAAGATGCAACATTTTACTTTTGATTTTCTGTTTAGTAGTGCACTTGAGTATGGAACTGAGAATTGGCTTCTTTGGAATTGCTCATACTGGTGCATGTAGGCATACTTGTGACGTTCTTGAATCTTAAGGATGTTGTACTGAATTTGTGGTGTTACTTTCACTGGCCTGTGTGCGGTCACACACACACACACACACACACACACACACACACACACACACACACACGATCTATAAAATACCAAAGCAAAAAAACACTTTTAATGAGGGGAGTTTTATTGTAATTCCACATAGCCACTAGCTACAGACCAAAAAAAATTAGAAAAATTAAAGGACCAAACACAGAGTAATGTTACAGTAAACCATAATCTGTCTTAAAAGTAGTTAATTTTCCCCCTCTTTAATTTAAGTAAAGTACCCTTCTCTAGGCTTACCACCAATCTAGTATTTTTCCAGACTATCCAGAAATCAGAATGATTTTCCTGTAGATGTTCTTCGTGTTTCACTGTTGCAGTCATCACACTTTGGTTATCCTGCCAGGGGTAACCCTCAGTCGGCCCGAATGCCAGAGGCTTAGTATTTCTGCATCGGTTGCTGTCGCTTCAAGACTGACGTCAGGTCGTCAGAGGTATAAAAACAGGCAGACAACGCCATTACACCAGTCTTTCTTGCCGAGGAGCCTGAAGCAGAAGCAGTTTGCACGAGTGCCGGTCGGCCGCTACCTGAGTTTTCGTTCCAATATTGAATCATCTTGAAGTCTTCAAAAGCTAAGTACCCCTTTGGGGATCCTTTTTTCTTGCTCTAACCAATGTCAGAAAAAGTTAACAATTGCCTCGCCTGTGGAAAGCAAATACCACACTGAGATTTCCATTCTTACTGCGTCACCTGCTTAGGCCCAGACCACGACGTACCTCGCTGTCGGTTTTGTGCCTTGTTCAATGCCCGAACTATTCATCGTCAGGCCTTTATTTTAGCTAAATACATTCGTTCTCAATCTCTGTATTCCAAAATGGCTTCGGTAAGCCATCCAACTACCGATCTTCCGAAAACATGTAAGGATAAAGACAGAGACAGACCGCACAGGTCCAAAACTGCCGACAATGCTTCCATTAAGCTAGTCGCCAGTTCACCGGTACTCAGTGAGGTGCTTTCGCAGCCCCTGATGCCCACTTCGATGGATTTGCAGGCCGCTACCGAGACCCGTTCGGATTCCAGTATGCCATGAGACTCTTCTTTGACTACGGAACATGAGGATGTCTCTACCTTGGATGGGTCCAGAGCCTCTGTGCAGGCAGCGGCATCTGAGGAAGTTCTTCGCACTACCGATATTCTACTTAAACCGACGACTTCTTTTGCTTCTTCAGTTCTTTCTAAAACTACCGAGTTTCTAAGGCCAAGAGTACAAGCTACGCCTAAAACACCGATGACCCAAACTCAAACGAACGCTTCCTTGCCACAATCTCAGATGCTTAACATGGCAGAACACCTGATCATGCTGATTAGGGGAAGCCAGCCTTGCCCTGCTAAAATAAAAAGAGACTTGTCCCCAGCAGCTTTATCTGACCAGGAGTCCGATGACTTTGAGGTTTCTGAATATGAAGACATGCCTTTATCTGCCTTTAAGGATTCAGATGCAGAGGAATCCATTCCTTCTGCCTCCCCTCCAGAAGACTTTTCTTTTGGTGAAACCTTACATACTTTGAGAGAGCATTTCCACTGGGAATGCGAGGATTATCCTCAGTCCAAAAAGAGACTCGGGGAATTTTTAGATTTACCGCAGCACAGGCCCTTAACTATCCCTCCTGTTCTGGATGTTATGGATGATGTCTTTATGGAATGCAGCCTAACTCCTGATACTTTACCCCCTGCTCCAAGGAAACCGGATAGGTACTACAGAGTCCCTGACTCTCACAAATTTCTCTTAAAAATCCTACTGCTGACCCAGTGGTCATCTCCCAAGGACCTAAAGGAATAAAAGCAACTACAGCGAAGAATCCCACCCCCTCGGACAGGGATTCCCAAGCTTTAGGCAGATGGGGTAAAAAAAAGTATACACCTCTGCAACTCTCACCATTAGAGCATTGAATTGTCAGTTCCACATGCTGAAATACCAGCAACATACTATGGAACTTACTAAGCAAAAATTGTCTACCTTTCCTGACTGTGCAGAAAATAAAGAATTACAGGACCTTATGCATTCTGCATGCCAAGTCAGCAAACATACCCTGCAATGTGGGTTTGATGCCCTAGAAGCATCTTGCAGGGCACCAGTCACAGGTTCTGTACTTAGAAGGCATGCCTGGCTTAAGGAGCAGTCCTTGCCAGACCATGTCAAATCAAAATTATTCAACGCTCCTTTCCACAAGGACAATCTGGCACCAAAGCAAAAGAGGTTTTAAAAAAGATGGAAGAAGAGGCTAAGTCTATGCAGACAGTCAAATATTTTTTGCAAGTGCAGCCTCCAAGATTCAGTAGGCATTGCCTCTCAAAACATTGGTCCTTTCCAGCCCCCATAAGGCCAACTCAAACTAGACCCAGGAGAAACAGAACCCCAGATTACAGTCTCTGGGTATGCAGAGATCTAAGCAGTGGAGCACCTCCACTTCTAAAGCAGGGAGTGCTAAGCCACCCCCTTACAGAAAGAATTCACAATGACTTCTCAACTCCACTACTCACCTCTGCCCAATTGCTCGTGCCCCTAAGAGGAAAACTTGCCCACCATGCAAAAAACTGGGCCTCCATCACCAACGATCAATGGGTCCTCAACATAGTATCCCAGGGGTACAAATTTTATTTCCACATGCTGCCAACCCCAAAATGCTTCCCAGACCTTTATTCAAACCAGCAGGCAGAGGCACAAAACCAAGTTCAGTCCCTGCTCTCCATAAGGGCAATTCATCCTGTTCCTGCAGAACAGATAGACCAAGGTTTTTATTCCAGACTTTTCCTGGTACCCAGAAAAAAGGGCACATGGTGCCCAATCTTAGATCTATCCATTCTAAACACCTTCCTGGTGGTACCAAAATTCAAAATGCTCACCTTACAGCAGCTTCTCCCTATGCTGTCCAAAGATGCCTGGTTAGCCACCCTAGATCTAAAGGAGGCATATCTGCACATCCCCAATTAGGGACTCCTGCTGGAAATATAGGTTCATAGGTAGGTACTAGGCTATCGGCCCAAGGGCCTACGTAAGCCTAGCCAACAAGGTTCCCTGGCTTACGCCACCCAAGAAAGTTATTTTACTGTGCCACTGTCGAGCAGAGACACAGAAGTGATCCCCGGGGCATATTTCCTATTTCCCATCCACTCATCAAGATTTTTCTTGAAGAGTGCTAATGAAGAACTTTGCTTGACATAGATGGGTAGCCTGTTCCAGAGTATGGGAAGTCTCTGGGACAGGAATCTATCCCTCCAGCATGTCCTGTTTATTGTGGTGACAAGGTTTAGGTCCCTAGAGCATGTAGCTCGGAGGGATTGGGATTTCTTTAGGTGTAGCATGTCCAACAGCTCTGGATTTGACATAGCTTTATATGTTAGGCAGACATCACCTCAGAGTAGGCGATATGCTATGGAGTAAAGCTGGAGTTTTTTGAGGCGGTCAGTGTAGGGCATTTTTTTGAGGTCAGTAATCCTCTTAGTGAGGTACTTCTGTGGCCATTCCAGCTGCTGCAGATGTCTTGTGAGGTACATTCCAAAAGGGGCGTTGTACTCTATAATGGGTCTAATGAGTGTCGAGTAGAGGGGAACAATGACCTCTTTTTTCCTGGAGGAGAACCCTTTTATGATGAGATGTGCCATGTAGAAGGACTTCCTGACTACTGTGGCGATGTGACTGTCAAAGGAGAGACTACTGTCCACCTGGGTCCCAAGGTCTCTTATCACGCATTCGGTGTTAAGTAGATTGCTGCCTATTTGGTAGTTCATGGGTACAGAGTTTTTTAGCAAAGAGGATGACACTGCACTTTTTGGCATTGAGCTTGAGGCCATGGCTCTGACACCAGGCATCTGTCTCAGCGAGGTCCTTCTGTAGGATGTCCACATCATTTGTGGACTCGACTATGGCTTCTAGTTTGCAGTTATCTGCAAACTTAGCCTGTACTTCAGAGAAGTAGATACCAAACAGGAGAGGTCCCAGGATGGAACCCTGTGGTACTCCACTTATCACTGCTTTGAGGTCAGATTTGGAGTCTGCAACTTTTACAGTGTGGGTTCTGTCAGTGAGCCAGTTGGAAACCCATCTTGTGACGTAGGGATTTATACCTAGTTTAGTGAGTTTAGCTATAATTCCAGAATGGGGGATGGTGTCGAAAGCCTTGGCGAGGTCAAGATAGGCTGTGTGAAACACCTTACCCTCATCTACTGCTTTGGTGACTGCCTCAAAGAAGTCGATCAGGTTCAGGAGGCATGATCTGCCTTTCACAAAACCAAACAGGGTGGGATCCAGAGTTTGGAGGTTACCAATGTCTTTGTTTATGAGTTCCGTGATGATACGTTCCAGGGCCTTGCAGACCAGGCTCATCAGACTAATAGGTCGATAGTTCCCGGGATCAGTGGTGGCTCCCCCTGTGTGGAGTGGGATAACTGTTGCTGTGCACCATTCAGTGGGCACAAAGCCTGATGTGAGGCTGTTATTGAACATGGTGCTTAAGTGGGGAGCCAGTTCGTTCTGAAGTTCATGTAAAACGCAGCCTGGAATGTTGCCCGGTCCCATGGATGCTTTGTTTTTGGCTTTAGAGAGTGCAGCCTTTACCTGTGTAGTTGTGATTACAGGGACTCTGCATTCTTCCTGTATAGATATGGGCCCTTTAGGGGGTGAGGGGGGGGGGTAAAGTTAGCACCGAACCTTTTTGCCAGGATGTTGGCAATATCAGTTGGTTTGCCTTTGTGCTGTAACTCAGAGCAGATCTGGGTGTTGCCATCAAGATTCTTGACATAGCTATAGAATGCTTTTTGGTTGCCCTTGGAATTAGCGGCAATTTTGTTTTCATAACTAGCTTTGGAGGATCTTATAAGGGATCTCAGCTTCTTACTGAGGCTGACCAGGGAGCTCCTCCACTCATGGGATTTTACTCTCTTTTACAACAGTTTCTTCCTTCTCTTGTGCAGTTTGTTTATGGCAGGGGACCACCAGATTGGCTACCTTTTTTTGGAGGATAGCGTCTTGGTTCTGTTTGGGATAGCACAATCAATGCACTCGTGTAAGTGCTTATAGAGTGCATTTGTGTAGGATTCAGCAGTTGTAACTGTATTGTCCATCTGCATGGATGTCATGAAGTTCACCACTTCTGTCTTAAGAAAAATGAAGTTGGCTTTGGAGAAATGTTTTACTGTGGTTTCCTTAATGGGGGGTGGGTATGGGATGTGGATATCAAGGGTGATTAGCTTATGGTTGGATTGGACCAACGAGGAGTTGACTTCAGGTGTGGAACACCGGTCACTCATGTTGGTAATGACTAGGTCTAGGATATTGTTGCCCCTGGTGGGGGTGTGGATAAGTTGATCCGGGGCATTGGAGTTTATGAATTCCAGAAAGCGTTGAGCTAAAGAGGTGGTACACGAGTAGTTTTCCCAGTTAATGGGGGGGGGGGTAGTTTTCTCATCCTTTACTAAAGCAGTATCTTAGAGGAGCCAAAAATTTAAGGCCTCCTAGAAGATCACCAATACCTGCATGAGACCTTAATTATGTGTTGGAAAAGCTCACCCTGCCTCCATTTGAACCAGCTGCTACTGCTGATATAAAGTTGTTGTCATGGAAAACAGCTCTGCTACTAGCAATTACTTCAGCAAGAAGAGTCTCAGAGCTACAGGCCCTCATGGCTGTGGAGCCTTTTATCATATTTTACACAGACAGGGTGTCTCTGAGGACAAATCCAACATTTATGCCTAAGGTGGTTTCCAGTGTGGCTCTTAACCAAACTGTTCATATACCAACCTTTTATCCAAATCCGCAGAACAAAGGGGAGAGAATTCTGCATTCCTTGGATGTACACAGACAGCTAAGATTCTACTTGAGCAAGACTAAAGCTCTAAGAAAAACTGAGCAATTACTACTAGTGACATATGCTGCAGGATCAGAAGGAAAGGCTGTTTCAAAGCAGACTATTTCAAAGTGGATAAGCCATTGCATTCGTTTCTGCTACTTACACCATGGTAAACCTGTGCCCAAGGGCATTAGGTCTCATTCCACCAGAGCTGCAGCTACTTCAGCCTTTCTCAGAGGAGTACCAACCAAAGACATTCTAGAGGCTGCTACTTGGAATTCTGTTCACAAAGCATTATCATTTGCTTCTCTACTCTAAGTCCAGGGCAGGCTTTGCCACTGCAGTTCTGCAGGGCCTTATAGTCGCACCTAATGCTGTTTAGTTCCAGCCTCCCAACCATAGCTTTGGGATTCTACCCAAATGTAATGACTACAACAGCGAAACGCTAAGAACATAGTGCAGTTGTGTACACTTACCATAAATGTAGATGTTCGAGTGTATTCACTGTTGCAGTCCAGGTTACCCACCCGCCATCCCCCCTTTCATTCTGGAGTTTATCTTTCCTTCTCTATCTTCTACAACCTATGTGGTGTATTTGCTTGTAGATGAAGGTAAAGTTCATATTGATGCATGTATATATAGTTTATATATATATATATATATATATATATATATATATATTTTTTTTTTTTTTTTTTTTTTTTTGCTACCTTTTTGGGGGTACCTGACGTCTGGGGCAAGAAAAACTAAAGAAAATGGCATTGGCTGCTTGTTTTATACCCCTGACGACCTGACGTCATGGAAGAGGAGACAGCAACCGATGCAGGACCCAAGACTTTGGAATTCAGGCCAACTGAGGGCAACCTGCCAGCAGATTATCCAAATGTAATGACACCAACAGTGAATACACTTGAACATCTACATTTATGGTAAGTGTACACAACTGTACTTTACTTCTGTAATAACTTTAGACATAAAGGTAGGGTTATTGCACAGGGCTACTCTGTTCTTGTGGAATGTAAGAAAGGGCTTCTTGTACATTTAAGGCATGGAGTTCTGTAGCTTTCCTTGCTGATATGATTGCCACTAAGGAAGTACTTTTTCTGAAATGAGAACTTTAAACATGTAAAAGTAGATTATTCAAATGGAGGTTGGGTCAGTTTTTCCAGCATGAAATTCACATCCCAGGCTGGCTGGAGTAAGCATCCACCTTGCTGGCCTAATGTGAAGAATGACCTTTAAGAGCTGTTTGATTTGTGTCCTAGATGTCCAAGGGATGTGGGTAAATGGCAAGCTAGCAGAGATGGCTGAAAAGTGCATCTTTACTGAGTGCACACAAAGCCAGGGGAAAGTTAATGGAGGACCGTAGGAACTTCCACAGCTTTGGGGAGACAGTAGGTCTTCCATAGATAGAAAATAATTTCCATTTTATAAGGTGTGTTTTCCTGCTACCTGTGCCAGATATCACAAAGAAGGCTAGAAGGCCATGTCTAGTCTATAGTTACCCAAAGGGAAGTAAGATAATATTTTAAGTTACTAGATTCAAGGTAGACAGGGTAAGGTGAACGAGGGACCCCTTGCACTGTATCAGGCTTGTTCTGAGTCAAAAGATAAGGTTTCTCCTTTGCCAGTTACAACAGATGGAAGACTAGTTTAACCTGGGTCCAAAGAGAACAGTCACTTTCATTTCTGGCTTCTCCTCCTTTATCTTCTGAATTACCTTGGGGGGGGGGGCAAGAGAAGTGGAAAAAGTACTGAAACATACATTCCCAACTTGATATTCAATTTTAAAGCATTTTTTTTGTTTGACTATTAATGTTAAACTTGGCCAAGCTGGGTGTGTTGAGTAAGAGATTGTGGACTTGACTACATTGCAGGCGAATAGTATTCAAGCAGCAGTCCCAGTGTCTGAGAAGCTGGTTAAAAGATGAGCATTACAGGGTTGATGGATGACCCTCTAATCTGTGAGATATCCCTTTGCAGGAGCTTACATTGGAGGATGCCAGAAGGCACCACCCCAGGTACATTAACTGTTGTTGTCTTGAGTCTGCATGAATCCAGAATATTGTGAGACATACGTTTTAAGGCATGGTAATGCCAGTGAGGATTGCATTGCTGCTTTGATATGCAGAAATGTAGGTATGAGTAAATAGATTGTTGCTAGACTATTGGGGGGGTGCTTTCTAAGCTTAGCCCAGTTTTCCTGAAAAAATGATGATGTCCTGTATCCAAGTAGGACTTTGAAATTAGTACAGATTCTTAAGATTTACCCATATCCCTTATGGACAGGGGTAGTCTTTAAATGCCTGGCCCTCAATTAGAAGAGATTAGAAAAAATTGGAAAATGAGACTGGAAAAGCAGTTTATAAAAGAAGAGTTAAAGGACATATGTATGTCTCCCAAGTATGCAACAAAGTCAAGGAGCTTCATGTTTTTTGCATGGAAGTGTTCGCATAGATGTTTGTATACCCCCAAGCAGAATACTTTCAGAATAATAGTGGGGGAGCAATGAGTATGACTAAGGAAAAAGGATGTGTTTTGTGAACATATCTCAGGGGTAGTGAACTTATTTCCAAGGATCCTTGATACTGCAGGAATCCTTTTTGTTCTGATTCTATCTCCATTTTATTTAGGTGGCAACTGCTGATCAATAGCTTTTTGTGTTTTTAATCTGATTGGCCTGAGGGTTTAATTTTAGAAAAGTCTTTCATCTTGCTGGTATAAAAGAGTAACATTTTGTAAGATTCTGCTCTTTTGTGCCTGGCTGCTTACTTGTGGCTGGCTACAAGATTTGGAGTGCTTCTAAGACCATCTGGAAATATAAAGCTGATATAAGTATATTTCTTGCACTTGCTCTAACTATTTCAGTGGTGTTTAACAATCCTGTGCTGCATTTATTTTTTTGTTGATTTTATTGCTGCTTTTTAGCCTGTACTTGTTAAAGAAATTCCATCTGTTTGTTACTGTATTGCTCTTAGGTTGTTGTTTTAACAGTATTCTGCAAAAGCTGTGTTTTGTGAACATATCTCAGGGTTAGTGAACTTATTTCCAAGGATCCTTGATACTGCAGGAATCCTTTTCTGTTCTGATTATGTTTCCATTTTATTTTTCCCACCCACCTGCCCAACTGTTGTATTCTTAAAACTTGGTGACTTTTGTGTTGCCCGCCTCTACTATAAATTTATATCAGATGTGGCTCCCAGTCCCATAGCATCAGTTTATTCTATTGAGTTCAATGAGATAATTTGGGAAGGCCCACCCCCTTAGTTTCTTAACCTTGAATTATCTGCTGTTTCCTCCCTTTCTACTTAACTAAAAAATGACTCTGTGTTTAGTTGCTTTTACTGTATTTATGTATCTTCCTACTTTATTAAATTATTTTGCTTTTGCTGTTTGTTCTTAAAAGTGTTGGATTGCATTTATTCTGCTGCATTTATTAGTGCTTGTTAGTAGCTTGATTAAATTGTAATCGTTACTGTAGGTCTCTCAGTTATAGTGTCAGGACTTGGGCTTCAGGCCAGTTATTTTAGATTAAGAAGGTTTGCAGCCTAGACTCTGGTGAGAGGAAAGGGTAGCCTCTGTCCTTATGAGCTGGGAATTGCTGGGTGAGGATTTATTGTGCCTGTTAAGCTCTTGGGTTCCAAACCAGTTATTTTACATTAGGAAGATTTGTGGCTTAAACTCTTGTGCAGGAGAGGATAGCCTACACCCTTCTAAGCTGGGAATTTCTGCTTGAAGGCTCAATGTATCTGTTGTTCTGAAAGTGTCTCAGTTTTGGTTTAAACACTTGGGCTCCAAACCAGTTATTTTACATTGCAAGGGTTGTGGTCTAGACTCTTGTGGCAAGAGTGTGTGGCCTACACCCTTCTTGCTGGTGAAGGCTTATTGTGAAGTGTCTTAGTTTTGGCTTAAGCACTTGGGCTCCAAACCCAGCTGTTTTACATTAGGAAGGTTTGTGGTATAGACTCTTGTGGTGGGAGTGTGTGGCCTACACCCTTCTAAGCTGGGAATTGCTGGTGAATTGCTGCTTTATTTAAACTGCTTTTTGCTTTTGTGACTGTGATTTTATGCACTTTAAATTTCTAGTACTTCTGCATTTTATAACATAGGCTAGCTTCAGACTTGCTGAACCTAGACTGTTTGGTATCACTTCAGCACTAAAACCAGCTCTTCATTGAGATACTGAAAGATATGAGTTATCCGTTGCTTCCAACTAACTATAAGTGCCTGTTTTTGCTCTTATATTGCACTTTTAATTTGTATTTGCATTCTACTGTCTGTTTGAATTGTCTGAACTGTTTCTTGCCACATTTTACCGTATACTGCACTAGTTCAGCTATAGCACAGCCCAGTTCAAGGTTTGCTGTTTCTGGGTCTGTTTTGTAACTTCTTAGCATCAAATTCAAGCCATCTTTGTTGGTAAAGTCCCTTCTGCACCCTTGTGGGAGGAGAGTGCAGTCTGGGTCCCATCTAATCAAGGGTGATTGGACTAGAGCTCATAGAGAGCATCCCTATTTACTAGTTTGAGTTAAAAGGGTTATTTCTTGTTTTATTTAAGACCCGCATTTGCTCTTGTTTGCTTGTAGCACACCATCATGCACTGCCACATAGCGGTAGTTACCATTGGTGGTTATAGAAGCAAACACTTTGCTTGTTAAATTTTCCCTTAGCACTTTGCTTGTGGTCCTCCAGAGGTTTTTCGTGGCCCTGCTCTACTGTCAGGTGGAACACTAAGCCTAGCCTCAGAGATACCAAATCATCTCTCAACCACTAGCCATTCCTAAGTGTGACCTCTTTTCCTGACCATATAAATTCACCTAACAGTATGGATGGGCAATTTCCCACAGTTTCTCCAGCCAGCTTGGTTGACATGGGCATCCTGAGGTAGTGTAACAACTGCCTCAAGTTCACCAACAGTACTCTACTCCTAGTACACACAAACTCAGTATGTGAGAGATGCTATTAAGAAGCTTGAATCCATGCTCTCACACACCAGTCAGTACATATGACAATGAGCGAGTTGTCAGCATGCATACTTCACCTCCTACTACACCCAGACCCACATTACAAACAACTACATATGCGACGGTCCTCACCAGAAACATACCTAAACACTAGAGGCCTCCCAAAAACAAGCACAAGCACACTACATATAATACATCCTCTGCAGAACACAATACACATAATAGCTCACACACCAGTGTCTCAACTGTCAAGCCCTTAATGCAAAACACAGAAACAAACATATTAGTCATAGGTGATTACATTGTGAGACAGACAGATGTCCCTCTCACTGAGCTAGATAAGGAAAAGGTCACATTCAGCTGTCTGTTAGGTGCCAGGATATGCCATATCACACATGCACTCAAGTCTCTCAACAACAGGTACTGTTATAACTCCGTCATAGTCCATGTTGATGTGAATGACTTGAGACATACCTGTCAGGACTGTGTGAAGAGAGACATGACTGAGCTCTTGGACTGTGTGTCTCAGGCAGGTATGTCCCCAGCCTTAAGTAGCATTTTACCTTCACCTAGGATGATGCCTCAGTACAAACAAAAATGACTGACTTGAATAATTGGCTTAGTTTCTGGTGTCATTCTAAGGGGATCCAGTATCTGTCAGCCTGGGATGACATGACTGACTGACCTCAATGCTTTGTCAGAGATGGTCTTCATCTGTCACCCCTGGGATTTCAGCTACTAGCTAAGGCTCTTGCCACCCCCATAGTGCCTTTTTTAGGCAGTGTCTCAAGGACAAGATTCCCAACATAAACTCCATCTAAAAACAACCTCAAGCCTCAAGGTAATGCTGGTAATGCTAGGAGTCTTAACACAAAACTGCACTCACTGGAAACTGTCTTCACCTTGGAAGACACAGACTTTTGTGCATTCACAGAGACCTGGATCAAGGCTGTGGAGAGCACCCCCGCCATACCAGTTTACTACACCTTCCACATGTTCAGACCACAAACTGAAGGAGTGAAAACTAAAGGAGGTGGTGTATCAATATTCATTAAAAATAAATACACCACCAGATTGGTTAAACAGTATGATTCCCTGAAGATATTTCAAGTGCAATTAACTGTTGCTAGGACACCAGTTCAAGTCATTACCAGCTACAGACCCCTTCTATGAATCAGGGGACCCACTCTGCCTATTTGGATGTACTTGAGTCTGTCAAGATACATTTGAACATCTTGGTTTTGGGTGACTGTAACTACCATTGACTAGGTAAATTATTCATGCTCAAACTCAATTGCCCAAAGGTTCCTCGACTTCGTTAACTCCAGTGCCTTGGACAAGCTGGTTGACACCCCCACAAGGGGTGCCATCATCTTAGATCTGGTGCTTACCAGTATGGGGGACCACTGTAGCATCCCCACTGTGAGGTCTTCCCTTGTGAGATCTGACCACAGATTAGTCTCATTCGAAGTAACTGCCACACCTGACCCTCCCCCAGCAACAACTAAACTAAACTTCTCCAAAGCAGATTATAATCTCTAAGTGATAGTATAAATACCTTCACTGCACCTTCCCCTTCAGATGGAACTGGCAACTATGCCGAGTTCTACACCAGTGCTTTATACAAACACCTGTATAACTGATTTGACTCAGCTATACCTAATAGGACCAAAACAAGCTCCTCAAAGAAGAGCAAATCTGCCTGCTGGAAAACTGCCATTAACAGGATTTACAATAAGAGGAAGACGTTGCTCTCTAAGCGTAAGAGGAAGAGAGCCCTAAACTGGAAACACTCCCTCCTCAGCTTAAACAAGCGAATAAGACTTTGTAGAAAGTCCTCCAAACCAAACTACGAAGCCAGATTATCTTCCTCAACTTAGAACAACCATAAGACATTCTTTATTTTCATCCGTAACCTAAATGGAAATGCCCACATTTGTGCCAAATTGGGAGTTAATGATACCACATATTCTGAGCCTGTGGACACAGCTAACCTGTTGGCCGACAGATTATATAAATACTTCACTCCCCTGTCCCCGCCACACGTACCCCATGATATACCTACCACCTGTCCTCTATCTTATATCTCTAAAAGCAGATCATAAACTCCCTCTCTAAGGTCAAAAACACATCATCTAAAGGACCTAATAACATCCCAGGCTGTGTCCTACATGGGTTCCAACAAGAATTAGCAACACTGCTGGGTACTCTTTTTAATCATAGTCTAAGCACCAGCTTTGTCCCAGTTGAATGGAAAACAGCCACCATTATTCCCTTGCCAAAGGTGGTGCTTCCACTGACCCTGGGGACTATAGACCTATTAGCTTGACCAGCAAGGCCATGGAGCAAATCATCATGGACCTTTATCAACAAAGATGTAGGTAATCTCCCAACACTTGACCCTACGCAGTCTGGATTTGTCAAAGGGAGATCATGCCTGTTAAACCTGGTGGACTTCTTCGAGACAGTCACCAAGGCCCTGGACGAGGGGAAATCTGTGCATACAGCCTACCTAGACTTAGCCAAGGTGTTTGACATTACTCCCCACTCAGGTATCATTGACAAACTCACCCAGCTAGGTATCAGCCCTTATATTGCTAGATGGGTCACTAACTGGCTCACTGATTGATAGAAAACATATAGTCAGAATAGGTGAATCCATCTCCAGCAGCAGACCTGTAATCAGTGGTGTTCCACAGGGATCAGTCCTGGGACCACTACTGTTTGGAATCTATTTCTAAACTAAAGGTCTGTGACTGACAAAGTTTGCTGATGACTGCAAACTGGGAGCAGTCATAGAATCTCCAAATGATGGCAGCATCCTATAAGAGGGTCTTACACAAACAAACAATTTGTGAAAAAGTCATGGCCTTAAACTCAATGCAAAAACATGTGTTATCATCCCTTTCAGTAAGAGCGATGTTCTTGCTAACTACCACATCAGTAGCAACACCTTAAGTGTGCACTCGGTGAGAGATATGGGTACACAGGTTGGCAGCAACCTTACCTTTGACCACCATGTCTCCATAGTGGTAAGATGGGCATTCTGTTTTGATCATCTCATAAGAAAGAGTATTACCTCAAAAAAAAAAAATGATAACCTCCCTGTACTCTTCCCTCATCAGGCCGATAATGGAGTACAGTGCCCCTTTTGGTATGCACCTTTCCAAGCACCTGCAGTAGCAATTTACTTGGTATCTCATAATTTACTTGGCATCACATAGCTGCTGTATACAGCATCATTTTGCAATAATAGCCTATAACTCATATAATAGGCATTGTATATAAAGTACAAGGCAACATGGCCACGTGGCCATTTATATCTGGCCAATACCTACCCTTAGTCTTCACCTCCTTTTCCAAGAAGTGATGGAGCAGTCAAGTCTGCTGTGAATTTATGAATACCCATCTAATTGTCAAAGGACAATAGTGTGTTACATTGCTTGATTTGGAGTTTGTTCCAGAGAAGGGGTAGTCACTGCATGACAAAGTTGTCTGTCCACTGTGATTTATTTATTTGCTGAAGCAGGTTCATGTCTCTGGTCCTAGAGTCATTTCATATTTTTAAGAGATTTTATTGTGTTGTGTTGCTGTTGATTTGAATCAACTCAAGACACATGAAAGCAAACCATTTAGGGGGAACTCGCCTGCATAGTTAACATTTTGTTTTGGAGGAGAGTTCTAGATCAGTGTTACAATATCTGGAAAAAATAAAAAATGCAGAGATGAAGTGAAAAAAATGCATAAGAAAAGAAATGACAGTTCAAGTGTGACAGATACAAAATAAGTTTAATACTATAAACACATTGTGTTGCACGTGTTTTGTTTTGGGGTAGCGGTTGTTTGGGTGTCTGCTTTGGAGGTCTCTGCTGCTTAGGCAGATTTTTATTTAGAGCCTCCGAGTATGTTTTTGTGCGTTTATGTGTTTGGTTTGCTGTCGTGGTAGGTCTATGTGAGACTGGAATTGTAGTGAGTGTGGTTTCCTTCTCCTCCCAGTTTGGCTATATGGTTGCATCTCTCACATGTGTTGGAATTTGTTGGGAGGAGGAGAGGGTTGTCTGTGCACATGAGGCAGTTGTAACATTGCCTCAAGATTCCCAGATTCACCAGCTGGACCGGAGAGGAGATTGACAACTGACCTTTGGACATGCTAGAATAGTATAGGGAATTCCTTTATAATTGAAAAAAAAGGCCAATGGGGAACAAGGTACTCAAGGGGAGTTTGTGAGGGTGTAGTGCTTTTAATTTTTTAGTACTGACTTATATAATTGCTTTAGTGATCAAGTGCCAGGCTTTAGAGTAGGAATAGGGTGTTTATTATGAGAACTAGATACGTTCTAAGGGAAAAAGTGAAGAGCAGACTTTATGGAGCCGAGAATGGTTTAAACCCAATTAAGCGGCGCTGCCCGATGCTGCGCTATGCGCAAAATCGCGCAAAGCTGCGCTAAAGCAGGTTTTATACAGGGGGACTTGAAAGAGCTAGAAATTGGCCCATAACGGCCAATAGACTACCAGATTCTTGTGCTGGGAATACTCCTCCAGGGATAGATAGGCAGCTCTAAGCATAATTCCTTAAGAGAATGGAGGAGCTGTCCGATCTTGTAACTGAGGCAGGTATGACCCTAGCCCTGAGTAGCATCCTGCCATCACCCAGAATGTTATCTTTAAGATTTGTAGCAGCTTGGAAGACAGCAGGCTGCTTTAGATGAAGTAAATGGTTCAGATAAGTCTTTAGCCATTGTCCTACAGAAAGGTAATAGGTGATGCCGTACTAAACTACAATGTTTGTAAGGCTCAATATTTACTCTACTAGCTAAGGGCAGCCAGTAAGTTCTAGTTACAGAATGAAGTAAAGCAACAAGCAGGAAGAACAGGTTAACTGAATAAAATGTCCCCCCATGGAATGCGTTGCATAATTCCTTAAGAGAATGGAGGAGCTGTCCGATCTTGTAGCCTAGGCAGGTATGACCCTAGCCCTGAGTAGCATCCTGCCATCACCCAGAATGATACCACAGTACAAGGACAAAATGATAGAATGACACCAGAAGTTTAGCCAATTGTTGAAGTCAAAGGGGATCCAGTATCTGTCTGCCTGGGATGACATGATCAACAAACCACGATGCTTTGCCAGAGATGGCCTGCACCTGTCGCGCTTGGGATTCCGGATACTGGCTAAGGCTCTTGCCACCCCTATAGTGCCTTTTTTAGGCAAGATTCAAATGACAAATTCACCACCATAACAGGTACAAGCAAGTAAAATCTGAGGGTAATGCTAGTTAATGCTAGAAGTCTAAACCTCAAAATGCACTAATTCGAGGCATTCCTTAAAATGGAGAACATCGACATCTGTGCAGTGACAGAGACCTGGTTCAAGGATCCAGAGAGCACCCCTGCATTACCAGGCTATAATTCATACCACACCTTTCGGCCACCTAACCTGGACTGAAGCACTAAAGGCGAGGCGTGTCCATATTAATTAAGGATATCCACACCTCCAGTCTAGTTGCTCAGCATAATGCATCTGAGATTATCCAAGTAAAACTCATTCTGGGCAAGACCGCAATCCAAATTGTAGCTTGCTACTGATCCCCCACCATGCCCCAGGATTCCGACTCCTCATTTCTTGATACACTGGAAAATATTAGGGTACAACCTAACACCCTGATAATGGCCAATTTCAACTACCCCACCATTAACTGGGAAATTACTCCTGTACCAACTCTTGTGCTCAACATTTTCTGGAATTCATAAATTCCAATGCCTTGGATCAACTTATCCACACCCCCACCGAGGGCAGCAGTATGCTAGACCTGGTCATTACCAACATGGGCAACCGGTGTTCCACACCAGAGATCAATTCCTCGTTGGTCAGATCCGACCACAAGCAAATCACACTAGGCATCCACATCCCACCCCACCCCCCATTAGGGAAACCACCGTAAAAAGTCTCTCCAAAGCTAACTTCACACTTCTTAAGACAGAAGTGTCAAACTTCACTACACCCATGCTGACTGACAATAGAGGTACGATTGCTGAATCCTATACAATTGCACTTTATAAGCACTTACACAAGTGCATGGATCGTGCAATCCCTAACAGAACCAAGATGCTATCCTCCAAAAAAAGGAAGCCAGTCTGGTAGTCCCCTGCTATAAACAAACTCTACAACAGAAGAAAGAAACTGTTGCAAAAAAGAGTAAAATCCCATGATTGGAGGAACTCCGTGGCCAGCCTCAGTAAGAAGCTGAGATCCCTCATAAAATCCTCCAAAGCTAGTTACAAAAACAAAATCGCCACTGATTCTAAAGACAACCGCAAAGCATTCTATAGCTATGTCAAGAATCTCAATGGCAACAGTCAGATCTTCTCTGAGTTACAGCACAATGGCACTAAATATACAGAACCAGCTGATATTGCCAACATCCTGGTAGATAGGTTCAGTGCTAACTTTACCCCTCTCTCATACCCTAAAGGGCCTATCTCATCCCCTAAAGGGCCTATGTCTATACTGGAAGAATGCAAAGTTCTTGTAATCACAGCTGCACAGGTAAAAAACACACTCCAAAGCCAAGAACACAGCATCCATGGGACCTGACAACATCCCAGACTGCGTTCTACATGATCTACAGAATGAACTAGCAGCCTACCTAAGTACCATGTTCAGTCATAGCCTCACCTCAGGCTTTGTGCCCACTGAATGGCGCACAGCAATGGTTATCCCACTCCACAAAGGGGGAGCCACCACAGACCCCAGGAATTACTGCCCCATTAGCCTGATGAGCCTGGTCTGCAAGGCTATGGAACGTATCATCATGGAACTTATAAACAATGACATTGGTAATCTCCAATCTCTGTACCCTACCCAGTTCGGGTTTGTAAAAGGCAGATCATGTCTCCTAAACCTAATAGACTTCTTTGAAGCGGTCACCAAAGCCGTAGATGAGGGTAAGATGGTTCACACAGCATATCTAGATCTCACCAAGGCTTTCGACACCATCCCCCACTCTGGAATTCTAGATGAACTCACTAAACTAGGTATAAATCCCTATGTCACAAGATGGGTTGCCAACTGGCTCACTAACAGAACCCACACTGGGAAAGTAGCAGACTCTAAATCCAACTTCAGACCAGTGACAAGTGGAGTACCACAGGGTTCATTCCTAGGTCCTCTCCTGTTTCCTATCTACTTCTCTGAAGTACAGGCTAACATAGAAGGTCTTTGGCTAACAAAGTTCGCAGATGACTGCAAACTTGGAGTCATAATCAAAACTCCTAATGATGTGGACATCCTACAAAAGGGCCTCACTGAGACAGATGCCTGGTGTCAAAGCCATGGCCTCAAGCTCAATGCCAAAAAGTGCATTGTCATCCCTTTTGGTAAAAACTCTGTACCCATGAACTACCACATAGGCAGTAGTCTACTTAACACTGAAAGTGTGATAAGAGACCTTGGGACACAGGTGGACAGTAGTCTCTCCTTTGATAATCACATCACCACAGTAGTCAGGAAAGCGTTCTACTTGGCACACCTCATCACAAAAGGTTTCTCATCCAGGAAAAAAGAGGTCATTGTTGTTCTTTGTGTTTCACTGTTGCAGTCATCACATTTGGGTTATCGGCTTGTAGTAGCCCTCAGTCTGCCTGATTAACAAAGTCTTGGGTCTTGTGTCGGTTGCTGTCTTTTCTTCTGTGACGTCAGGTCATCAGGGGTATAAAACACGCAGCTAATGCCATTACATAAGTCTTTCTTGGTGTGTGGTGCCCGAAGCAGAAGCTGTTCGCAAGTGCCAGTCGGCCGACTCCTGAAATTTTCATTTTCGAGTTTCAGAACCAAAGTCTTCAACTAAAAGCTAAGTACTTCGTTGGGGAAACTTTTTCTTGCTCTAAACTGATGTCAGTAAAAGTAAATAATTGCATTTCTTGTGGAAAGCAAATACCTCAAAGATTTTCATTCATACTGTATTCCTTGCCTAGGCCCTGACCATGACGTACCTCACTGTCGGTTTTGTGCCTTATTTAAACCTTGAACTATCCGTCGTTGGTATAGTTTTGCTAATAAATATTTTGGTGCTCAGTTCAATTATACTGATAAGTATTTGGTAAGCCATCTGACTACCGAAATTCCAAAAAAACACAAAGATAAAGACAGAGATAGGCCGCCTAGGTCCAAAGCTGCCGACGACGCTTCTCCTAAGCCAGTCGCCAGTTCACCAATACTCAGTGAGGTGCTTTCGCAGCCCCTGATACCCACTACTTCAAATTCTTAGGCCTCTACAGAGACCCATTCGGAGTCCGGTATGCCGCGAGATACTTACACTGTGGAACCTGCGGATGTCTCTACGTTGGATGGGTCTGGAGCCGCTGTGCAGGCACCAGCTTCTGAGTGTGTATTCAGGCCTACTGACTTGCATATTAAACCAACATCATCTTCTTCTTCAAGGCCTAAATCTCGAATCATGCCTAGAAAACTGATGCCCAGACCACATGGTCAGGCCTGTATGCCTAAAAAACAGATGATAAGAATGGCTGAAGACCTTATTACTTTAATCAGGGGAAGCCAACCTTCCCCTTCTAAGAGACCTAGGACTGAGTTTGCTTATGATACTTCTGACCAGGATTCTGAAATTTCTGTTTCCTCTGATGACCAGGATATTTACCCTTATCTACCGATGAGGATTCTGATGCTGAGGACTCAATTCCCTCTGCTTCCCCCCCAGAGGATTTCTCTTTTGGTGAAACCTTGCATACTCTCATGGAGCATTTTCGTTGGGAAGGTCAGGATTTCTCTGTTTCTAAAAAGAGGCTTAGGGATTTCTTACTCCTGCCTCAGCACAGGCCTTTAGCCTTACCTCCGGTACTAGACATTGTGGATGATGCTTTTTCAGAATCCAGCTTGGCCCCTGAATCTTTACCTCCTGCTCTTAGAAAACCTGATAGATATTACAGGGTTCCTGACACACACAAGTTCCTTTTCAAAAATCCTACTGCGGATCCTGGGACCATTTCACAGGGACCCAAGGGCATTAAAGCTACTACTGCCAAACATCCTACCCCCCTCTGATAGGGACTCCAGGGTGCTGGATAGATGGGGTAAGAAGGTATACAATTCTGCAACTTTGGACATTAGGGCCTTAAACTGCCAGTTTCATATTTTAAAGTATCAGCAGCATATTACTGGATTGCTTAAACAGAAAATGATGTTGATTTCTGATTGTATTGAAAATAAGGATTTACAGGATTTAATGCATTCTGCTGAACAAGTTGGAAAACATACTTTGCAATATGGTTTTGATTCAAAGGCATCTTACAGGGCTGTTGTAACTGGGTCTGTACTTAGAAGGCATGCTTGGATTAAGGAGCAGTCCTTGCCAGATCATGTTAAAGCTAAATTACTGGATGCTCCCTTAAATCAGGACTGCCTGTTTGGCAACAAGGCAGAAGAAGTTCTTAAAAATCTGGAGGAGCAAGCTAAATATATGCAAACTGTTAAAGATTTTTTACAAGTACAACCTCCAAGATATAGTAGGCATTGGACTTCTAAGAATTGTTTTTTCCTGCCTCTTCCAGACCTTCTCAATCCAAACCCAGATCCAGCAGAGCACCCAGGCTTCAGGCCCAGGTTACGCACAGGACTAAGCAGTGGGGGGCCTCCACTTTCAAATCTGGGAGTAATAAAACTTCCCCCTATGGTAAACTGTCTCAATGACTTCTTTTTAAAACTTCCAAGCACTTTTCAACTGACTGCCCCTTTGGGGGAAATATTGCTCTTCATGCAAAGAACTGGGGACTCATTACCCAGGACAAATGGGTTTTAAGTATAGTGTCCCAAGGATACAGATTTCACTTCCACACGTTACCACCCCCAAACGGTTGGCCAGATCTACCCCCAAATCAGTGGGCAGAGGCCCAAATGCAACTACTCTCTCTCTTAAGCATAGGGGCTATTCAGTTGGTACAAGAAGAGGAAAAGGGACAAGGTTTCTACTCAAGACTTTTCCTGGTACCCAGAAAAGACAATTCATGGCATCCTATCCTGGACCTGTTTACTCAAAACACCTTTTTGGTGATTCCAAAATTCAAGATGCTGACTCTTCACCAGTTTTTTCCTATGCTAGGCAAAGATGCCTGGTTGGCAACACTAGATTTAAAAGAAGCATACCTGCACATCCCAGTCAGGGAATCTTGCAGAAGATACCTACGCTTCAAAGCAGGCTACACGCACTATCAGTTCTCTGCACTGTCCTTTGGCTTATCTACTGTGCCCAGGGTATTCACAAAGTGCCTAGCTCCAGTCGTTGCATTTTGCAGACAAAGAAATATTCAGATATATCCATACCTGGACAATTGTCTAATTCAGGCAGTAAGCCAGGACATACTTTTGAATCATCTGGCCTTTGTACAAAGGGTGCTAACTTGTCTGGGGTACACCATAAATGAAAATAAATCACACCAGGTACCCTGTCAACAAATTATATTCCTAGGAGCAAGCTTGAATACAACTTCCCAGATGGCTTTCCTCACGCCAGAGAAACAAATTCATTTGACAACCTACTTCAAACAAGTGGCCACAAAAACCCTGCTATCTGCAAGGAAAATACTGCAAGCCTTGGGGTTCATGGCCTCCTGCATTTTTCTAATTCCATATCCAAGACTGCATATGAGGAAACTACAATGGTATCTAAAAAGCCTATGGTGTCAACATTGTCAGGATCCTGAAGCAATGATTCCTATCATACCTTGCCTACGCCTAGAGTTCCTTTGGTGGGCAGAGGCCTGCCATTAAACAAGGGACTACCATTCACACTACTCCCTGCTGCCCAAACCCAAACAGACACATCAGACTATGCATGGGGGGCTCACCTGGCAGGGAAGTGCATTCAGGGCAAATGGAACCCAATTCAAATACACCTGCATATCAAGCAAAAATAAATGTTAGCTGTACAGAATGCTCTGACAGCTTTCAAGGATCACATTCTTCCAGAACAATTAATGGTAAAGACAGACAACACCACTGTTATGTGGTACATAAACAAGCAGGGGGGGTTACACATTCTTACCCCCCTCTGCAGACTAGCCATGGCATTGTGGAACACAGCCTTGAGCTACCAAGTGCATCTACAAGCTCAATTCCTGCCAGGAAAACTAAATACACTGGCAGACGGACTAAGCAGAAACCTCATGGACCCACATGAGTGGAATCTGGAACCAAGGATTTTCAACATGTTGACAAGCAAATGGGGGAGCCCAGATATAGACCTGTTTGCCTCCCCCCAAAACTATAAATTGGACAATTTTTGCACAAGGATTCCCCACAAACAAGCTTAGAAAGTGGATATTCTGTCCTTCAGCTGGAAAAACCTATCAGTTTATGCCTTTCCATCTCTGCCTCTGCTCTCCAACGTACTACTAAAGATCAAGTAGGACAAACCAAGGATGATTTTGATTGCACTAGACTGGCCAATCCAACACTGGTACCCCCTCTTGCGCAGTGTGTAACTGTTGGCCCCATGGCACCTGCCTCAGACTTTTTCCCTGTTGTCTCGGCAGGAGAACCAGATTCTGCACCCACAGATTCAAACACTGAACCTAGCAGCCTGGCTAATTACCTAATCTCTCCTTTACCATCCCTCAGTAAACCAGTGTTGGATATCATTTTAGAGGCAAGAAGGCTTAGTACTAGAAAATCTTATGCTGAAAAATGGAAAAGATTCTGTGCCTGGAACCAATCTCAAGGGATGAGCACAGCAGCACCCAAGTTACCTTAGATTGTACAATACTTAACTGAGATGCTTCACAAGGGCCTGTCTTTTTCCTCCATCAAAATTCACGCTTCAGCCATTTCAGCTCATTATAGCACAGAACCTCCCCTCTTCTCTCATCCACTGCTCAAGCAGTTCCTCAGAGGGGCCAAAAATTTAAGACCACCCAGGAGAGCTCCAACTCCAGCCTGGGACCTTAACTTTGTCTTGGAGAAACTCACTCTTCCTCCTTTCGAGCCAGCTGCTACTGCAGATTTAAAATTTCTTTCTTGGAAAACAGCTTTCCTTTTAGCAATCACTTCGGCAAGAAGGGTATCTGAATTACAGGCCTTTATGACAGTGGAGCCTTTCGTCTTCTTTCATGCAGACAGGGTGTTCCTCAGAACCAATCCTTCTTTCATGCCCAAGGTGATATCCAGTGTGGCCCTTAATCAGTACATTCATTTGCCAACCTTCTTTCCTAGTTCACAGAACAAAGGGGAACGGATACTGCACTCCTTAGATGTGCACAGACAACTTAGATTCTACTTGTTAGGACTAAACATCAAAGGAAATCTGAACAACTGCTGGTGGCATTTGCTGCAGGGACAGAGGGAAAGGCTATTTCAAAGCAAACCATTTCTAAATGGATAGGCCATTGCATTCATTTCTGCTATAAGCACTATGGAAAACCTATCCCACAGGGGATCAACCAGGACTGCATCTACCTCTACAGCCTTTCTCAGAGGCGTCCCTACCAGGGACATCATAGAAACTGCTACCTGGAGTTCTGTGCATACTTTCACCAAGCATTACCATTTGCCAATTTTCTCTAAATCCAGAGCTGGCTTTGCCACTGCAGTCTTGCATGGCCTTATAGCTGATCCTAATGCTATCTAAATTCCTCCTCTCATCCTTTAGCTTTGGGAATCTACCCAAATGTGATGACTGCAACAGTGAAACACAAAGAACATAGTACAGTTGTGTACACTTACCATAAATGTAGATGTTCAAGTGTATTCACTGTTGCAGTCCTGGTTACCCTCCCTCCAGCCTCCTGACATTTGGCTATACCTCTACTCTCCTTTACTATGCTTAAAAGCTTTTTGGTGTATTTGCTTTTTTGGTTGGAGGTATAACCTTGTATATTTTTATATTTAATTGCTTCCCATTAGGGGGGCACCTGACATCTGGGGCAAGAAAAACTGATGTAATGGCTTTGGCTGCATGTTTTATACCCCTGACGACCTGACGTCATGGAAGAAGAGACAGCAACTGACACAGGACCCAAGACTTTGTTAATCAGGCCAACTGAGGGCTACTGCAAGCAGATAACCCAAATGTGATGACTGCAACAGTGAATACACTTGAACATCTACATTTATGGTAAGTGTACACAACTGTACTTTCCCCTCTACTCGTCACTCATTAGACCCATTAATAGAGTACATCGCCCCTTTTGGTATGTACCTCACAAGACATCTACAACAACTGGAAAGGCCACAGAAATACCTCACAAAGAGGATTACTGGCCTCAAACAGATGCCCTACCTAGACCGTCTCAAAAAACTCCAGCTTTACTCTGTCACATATTGCCTACTCAGAGGCGATCTCTGCCTAACATACAAAGCTATGTCAAACCCAGAGCTGTTGGACATGCTCCATGTAAATAAATCCCAATCCCTCTGAGCTACACACTCTAGGGACCTAAACCTTGTCACCACAATAAACAGAACATGCTGGAGGGATAGATTCCTGTTCCAGAGACTTCCCATACTCTGGAACAAACTACTTATCTATATCAAACAAAGCTCCTCATTAGCACTCTTCAAGAAAAATCTTGATGATTGGATGGGAGATAGGAAATTCACCCCCGGGATCACTTCTGTGGCTCTGCTTGACAAGGGCACAGGAAAATAATTTTCTTGGCTGGCAAGATCCAGGGTACCATTTGGCTAGGCTTATATAGGCCCTAGGGCCAATAGCCTAGTACCTACCTATGAAGTGTAAATGACTACTATTGTTATGGAAAATTCTGTATTTGGTGAAGGTTAGAGATTTGGAGTATTATGTTCCCTTTCTGTAATTTCTTTATATAAATTTGTTCTTGTTAGGTTGGTCGACTGGTAGATGAACTTTTAAGACTGATCAAGCTACAGGATTTGCAAATTCCACTTGAAAATGTAACATTTGGACCCCTCTCATGCAATAATATTTTTTGGGTGGGGAATTCTTTTTAGGTATCCCTACATCATCCTTATAGCACTGCTACTCAGTGCCCACATCTGTGACAGGTCTACCAGCTATACCAAACCTCCTTGACATACTCTGTTAATCTGCTAGGGTAGATCTTAGATCTTGGAACCTAAGGACACCCTGGGGAGTCTTGGCCATCCACATTCCATTCTACAGGATTTTTGATTATTCTCTACCCACTCCCCCCTCCCTCTTGAAGACCATGTTTACGTTCAAGGGGGCGGGTGTGCAGCTGGAACATTGTTGCATATCATCTTACCTCCAAAAGACTTCATTTATGTTCATCCCATCTCCTCTATGGATTATACCTCTTACCATGAGATGTCTTCAGTTTCAACAAGGGATCCAACACCTCCCTACCCTGCAATGGCAATACCCATCCCTCCCTGCCACTCTGTCAGTTGCCCAAACCACTAATGAAACCTGGGTCACCCGGGCGGTAATCAGGGCTTTTATCCCTGTACACCACCAGAGTGGCCTGTCTTGCTATAGTGATTTTGTTAATACCCCCTTTTGTGGCGAGCCAAGAATTTCAGGTTCCATCTTGATTTAATTTAAGAGTGAAAAGCGTTTAAAATCTTGGAACCCACACTGTTGAATCTGGAAATGTGGAGTCAGAAAAGGGCAAAATTCTGGGCTTACATATACTGTATTCGTGATCGCCATTTGTCAGAATATTCCCTTTTGTTTGTGGTATGTTGACCTCAGAGTTGGTATGCCCAGGTTCAGGAAGTGCAGAGGGTTTGTCCCCCAATAAAACAAGCTTAAAGTAAAAGAGCAGTGTTTGATATTTAGTTTTCATCTCCTGTCCCCCCCAATTCTATTTTTTTCAGTCTTACTTGACTCAATAACGTGATTGTCAAGGTTTCAATAAGGTGCCTTCAAGAATACCATATTCTCGATCATCTGAACATTAGCATGTCTGTTGCACCTAGTACTGCCTTGTCTTTCATTTTAAGCACAATTAGTACATAGGTTATTTTAGGCCAACTATTGACATCATTAGCACTAAACATGTGGCAAGAATAACATTCCATGAAAATTACATTTTTGTTAAGTCTTTTGAGCATTACATGCCCATTTCTTCCATCATAGTAAGTGTTACTAGTTCAGCAAAATTTACCTCACTGTAAGGGGATACTGTAGCTACAAATTATCAAGCTACACTGTATCCTAGCCAAAAAAAAAACATACTTATAAAGTACTTTTTGCCAACACAATTATTTACCACTGTTACATACCACTGATATAGTCAACGTGCATTTACTGAACCTCTAGCAGCTTGTGGTGATTTTTCTTTAGTCATGGCTGTGCAACCGTTGAGTTAGTGTTAACAAGTAAGGGGGTAGTATATGCCAAAGCCACAGAAATTATTGTTTTGTGTGGATTTCTACAGCTTTTTATGATAGGAAACAGAACTTGGACAGCTTTGTTTGGAGTGAATGGTTCTTTTTCTGTGTATTTATAGCTTTTGCCTGAGACTGACTGATGCTCTTGGACATTTTAGTGTATAGTAAACTGTTGTGTATGGTTATGTTGGGGTTTAGTGTTAATGTACTGATTTTGATGTTGCATTCATGACTGCTTGTGATATTGATGGGCTGAGTTTTTTTTTTATTTTTGTTGTGGGATTCTTATCAATGAATATTTCAGTCATTGATAACACATATATTTACCTGTGTATACTTGCCAGTGGGTAGTGAGGGTGAGGTGCAATGGTAATGGATTTACTTACATGTGCATATCTTTTAACCACAAATTTTCATCAGGTATATTATATGTTCTCAAAGAGATCTGCTACTATAAAGTTGTGCTGTAGAGAGACATATTTGTCAGAATGAGCAGTATTCTCATTTTGATGTGAGGACAAGGAAATAAATCCCATTTCCTTACCTATTTCTGAATTTCTTCATTACTACTCATACCTGAATAAGCAAAGTCTGGGCTACTTGTGTGTTCGGGCACCTCTGGCTACATTCTAGTGAAACTTCCTGTTGTTTGTAATTCAGCTATCCCCTAAAGGTGCCCTCTCTCTCTAGCCACCCACAAGTCTGCTATCTCCTACTTGGTGCCTGAGATTTGTCATAGGAAGGATGCCACAGCCTCCTTTTAAATTAGAATTTTAATACCTACTCTGGAAGACTTTCTCCAGAAGCACATACTTCATCCACAAAGTTGTCTTTAAGCTGTAAGCTGTGGTATGTTGGGTACTGTAAATAGTCCAGTCTTCCTTAATGACAGAAGATTAGCCATTTTTTCATATGTACGGTGGTTTTTGAATTGTTCTTTAATCCATTAAGCCATTAGCCATTTGTCCAAAGCCAGAAAACATGGGAGAATACATTATGCATACTATGAACATGCAGAATACGTTATGCACACATTGAACATGCACAGTCAGTTGAAATGAAATACCAGGGCCTTTATAGAAGCAGAGAGACCTTGTGTTTGTTTCTTTTGCATTTTTAGCAGCATGCCCAGTGACTAAAACCACTGTTGAAATGACTAACAAACTGTATCACTTTCTGCTTTCACACAGATTGTAAGACCTTCCCTGTGCAACTCGGTGCTGACTCAAGTAGTCAGCTGCAGCCACTATTGCCTTTTTTAAGAATCTCTTTCCCGGTAAAGTTGTTAGGGTGCCACAACACAACATCTGGGATGTGATCCCTCACATCGTTGTCTTGTCATTCGTATTTATTTATTTTTAAGCATTTGAATACTGAAAAAGTCCTACTAAGCCACAGGAGCCCCTTTTCAATGGAGGCATGGGGAGAAAAGCTCCACAATATTGCAGTGTTACAAAGAAATAAATGTATAGAATATGTACAGATATATTTAAAAAAAACAATTCTATAATTTACAGTTCAGAGGTGGAAGTAGTATAAATATATATATATGTATGTGTATATATATATATATATATATATATATATATATATATATATATATATATATATATATATAAAATGCTGCATAGTATGCAATTCAGTTATTTACAGTTCCAGAGAGGCAGAAAGAGTATGTACATGATATTGCAAAAAAAACGTTTTCACAATTCGGTATATTTTCAGCAACTGAAGAGCTGATCTTATCTATAAAATACCCATTGTGGTACAGTGGGATATCTTAAAGGGCTGGTTTCAGCTGAGGAGATTTAGGGTAGGGGAAGAGTAACTGATCTGTCATGGATGAGAGTATATCTGACTATGCATGAGGTACAGGTGTAACTTTCATGAAGACTTGCATGAGGTACAGCTGTAACTTGCATGAAGACTTGCATGAGGTGCAGGTATAACTTGCATGAAGACTTGCATGAGGTGCAGGTGTTACTTGCATGAAGACTTGCATGACGTGCAGGTGTAACTTGCATGAAGACTTGCATGAGGTGCAGGTGTAACTTGCATGAAGACTTGCATGAGGTGCAGGTGTAACTTGCATGAAGACTTGCATGAGGTGCAGGTGTAAATTGTATGAAGACTTGCATGGTATTAGGTATAGGTGTAACTTGTTGATGTTGTGTGCTTAGACCTGGAATGGGGATGCAGAGGTATATTTTCTGCCAAGGAAGTAATTCTTCGTGCTATCTTTGAAGAGCTTTAGGTCTGTAGTTTGTATTATGGTTACAAGGAAGTGTGTTCCACTATTTAACAACACTAGCAGAATATAGGGCATCATGTTTGTTTATTTTATGAGCTTCAGACACAAATGTGTATATATATTGCACATTTAACTTGTAGGAGAAGCATTTTCCATCAAGAGTCTTGCCCGTGTGGCTTATTGTCTTGCCCATAACCTTTTGCAGAGTGCTTAACAGTGGTGTTGATAGCTATCTAGAGGAAAAGATGGAGGAAGAGCCTGCCCCAGTCATCTGTCTGGACAACTGCATGTTGAAGACAGCATTGTAAAAATTCCTGAACCTTGTATAACAAAGGATTCAACAACTATTTTGGTTGTTTTTTATACTAAAATTAAAATATCCAAGTCTTTCAGCCAGTACTTGCTTGCCTTTTCTCACTTGGGTCTCACACCAGCAGTCTTCTCCTGCTGAAAGAACTCAGCAGTGTTGGATCCTGGCCTTGAAGTGAAATTTTGTGTTAGTGTGTTGAATGGTGAGGATAGTTCTCTGTTAGATCTTCATTTGTTTATCCTAATAAGGAGTTACCATCAAACATAATTTGACATATCACTGGCTAATCTTCACAGCCAAAAACTAGGAAGCATAAAGCCCCTAACACAGTGATGGCGAACCTATGACACGCATGTCAAAGGGTGACATGCCACAACGTTTTGGGTGACACACCAGCGTTCACCAACACCTGAGTTACCAAAGAAACTGAATGAACAAAAATACAAAAAATATGTGACTCTACACTTATCTATTAAAACCCAGCAACAAAAAAGTCATTAATTGATGTTAATCAAATCAAATGCAATGTATTCCATATGTTTTTTCAGTTCAATTCAAAATGACTATTAAAAGTAGGGTACTTTTTTGGTGCACTGTCTTAAGCCTAGTTATCAGTGTGCATATCATTTTCTCTTTTATAAGCCACTAACTTTTCTTTTGCTTTTATAATACATATCAGCACACATGATTGGACTGTTAAATAAATGAATATGTAAAGAATTGTTTCTCTTTTGTTCGGGGGGGGGGGGGTGACGAGTCAGCAGATTCAAGATAGGCATTTTCTGAATTTTTTGACACGCAGAGCCCAAAAGGTTCACCATCAGTGCCCTAACATCTCATTATAGTTTTGATGTAAAACATTGCATTTTCAAGTGGATAAAAATCAGGCAGCAACTGAATGTGTTAAAGAACAAAAGAAAGAATATAAGGTGAAGGATCAGATGAGAAGGCAGGAATCTCATGTTGATCAGGATTGAACACAGGAATGGTTAAGGAGAGGTGAGTTTAAACCAAAAAGACGAAAGGTTAATATTGGCGGCCCAAGATAGTGGACTTATGTGCATGTTTGTTTACAACGTCCATTGAACATGTTGGTGAAACAGATAAATGTAGGTTTTGTAAAATAGAACTGGAAGCAGTCACACATCTTGTTGCTGGTTTTGATGTACTAATGGCAGAAGGACTGTATACTAAAAGGCATAATAATGCGGCAAGGGTGTTGCATTGGGGGATTTTGCAAACATAATATTGAAGTAGCTGAAAAACACTGGAAATATTAGCCATAAAACATTATAAAAAATGCTGAAGTTTATATCACGAGAGATCACCCATTACCAAAAGTCTGAAAGGTAGATGCAAGAAATCCAGATATAATGGTCCATGAAAGGAAGACAAAAGTAGCATTGATCATTGAACTTGCTACACACACACAGTGACTACAGTGTCTTAAGTACAGACAGACACAAAGTCATAAAATACCACGATTTGCAGACAGAAATGCGGGCAACGTGGAAGAAGGATACTCAGGCCATTCCAATAGTAATAGGAGCAGCAGGTCTTATAAAAAAGAAATTACAATTGTACTTGGGTATCTTACCAGTATATGTAACTCCGTATCAACTGCAGAAGGATTTATTATTGGGCACATTGCAAGTGCTGCAAAAAGCACCTCTGGCTAACATCAAAGACTGAAACAGTAGTCATTTCATGAACTTTAATCATACCACTCCTGTCATGGTATTAGAAACTCAAAAGGCTTGGAGAAATTAAAAAAGCAATTAACTAGGCAGTATAAACCCACATCTCATTATAGTTTTGATATAAAACATTGAATTTTCAAAAAGACCAAATTGTTTTGACAAATCACTTCAGTAGAATCTGGTGAGTAGAAGCTAGTGCCCACATTGGACAGAAAGAGGCAGATGCTAGATTTGTTTATATTGTTAATTAATGTAGATCCTTAACACAAAAGTCACTGCTGAGACACTGTGGTTTTCCTTGAAAAGAAAGTTCATCTGTGTTATCCTCTGGCCTTTATGATTTAGCTAATCTGTTGCATCTACTTGATTTTGAGCCTTTCATTTCATACTACATTACTTAAATATGCAAATGCATTATCTGGATACACCAGTCCAGGCACCTTTCAGATTATTTTGAAAGATCTAGTCGTTAACTCTTGTTGTGTTTTTCTGTGCTTCAGAGGTAATACTGATGGATGATGAACCTTGAGGTAATTCCAGTTATTTCACGGTATGGAGGTATTTTCATAATCTGAATACCGTATCATGCATGGTTGCACCTTTTGTAACTGTACAGAGAATTAGATTCAGTTGTACTTAACTGACCCAACTGTGGCCTTACATATTCATGTGGTAAAGAAGGTGCATGAATCCATCTTTATCTTTTTTTCTGTTGGTGAGAGGTCCTATGTTTGCTTCCATTTAACAGAAGACTTCCTTTAAAGGCAGCCTTCACTTGAGACCTTCTGAACTTCTGATGCTAATTCCATCCCATCATGTGACCTGATTTTTCAGTTATAATTTATTTATTTATTTATTTATTTATTTGCCAGGCAGGTGGGCTGGCCCAGGGAAGCTTTTCAGCTGTGAATGGTGCTATAGGTTAGAAACGTGCATTTTAGTAGGACGAGAAAGACTGTCAAGACAAATAGTGAACCAAGGGATGCAGTTTACATGGCATGTCATACTATATGTAATTTAAATATAATGTAAAAATTTTTATAAGTATACATAACATCGGATATGGTTAGTCAGTCAGTGATAATCCATATGATTTCCCACAATACACTGAAGGGAAAATAAGAAGTAAAACATTAACTACTAAAAATAACTTCAAATACATGTTGACTTTATGTCTGCAACAGTCAAACATTATCTCTGTAGAGGTTACAGCCATATGGGTCTTCCAGGTGGTAAACTAACTTTTTTTCTGAAGTAGGAATACTGAGCTTATTCCTAACTTCAACGGAAGTGGGTTCCAGTCAGAACCGTTTTGTAAGAGGCCTTTTCCTCTACAATTAGCCAAAGGTAGGTCTTTTGAGAGTAATAGTTCCCTGGATTTCAGGCTTAAGTAGGTAGTGTAAAGTTTAGATGTGAAATTTCATGGTTAAGGGTGAAAAGTGCTCAAGATGGAGGAACATTAAGTGTGAAGGATCTTAATGGAGTATTGCTGTGTGAGAGGAAAGGGAAATAAACTAAAAGACTTTGTTTACCGCACTTTGAAGTCTATTTTTGTTGGCCAGAGAACTGAGGGCTGCTGTTGTGTCAACATATCCTAACTTAGACATATGGTTTTGAATGCCCAGGTCTTTCCTGACCTCTAAAACCAGGTGGATATTAAATCCTGTAGCATGAATTAAGTTGGTATGTTGATTCTCTTCTAAGTTAGCAACATCTGCAAAACTGACTTACTAAATTCAGAGCATTAATTTTAAAGTTACAGCTATATGAAGTGTTCTTGAGCTATACAGCTGCAGTACAGAAAGTGACTAACTTAATTTCTTGCACAAAGAGGCTGTGCGTCCAACTCCTGGATTTTTCCTGCTTAAATATTTTTCCTTTTCTTTCCCCCTAAAATACACAAGAATTTACTGTCAGTTGTTCATTTCAGTTTCTCAACAGTTCAGTTTAAAGGTCACATTTTTCTTACTTTGAATCTACATGGATATTTGCACTGCTGTACATAATAAAGACTGAAGAAGGTGAAACAGCTTTCTGTTTCTCTCCTGTTATGGAAACTAGGACACTTTCTTGTATTTTATTTGTATTTGTTAACTGGGGTTGACCACTAATTTCCAAGGACTGTTTTCAGATTCAGTGCGAGAGCACTGTCTGCATAAGTGACTTACTATGAGTCACACAGTTAGGCAGTGGGAACCAAACCCTGTACAACTGGAACACAGGAAGCAGAGTGTTAATAGCTCCTTCCAGCTGCCATAATGGTGCTTTCTTAGGTGTAGCCAAATTTATTCGTTAACATTAGGGTCATGGGAGAGTAAAAGTTAGTAGCTTGATTGTTGAGGGAGTTCATCAGCTGCTCTCGTTTGTACTGCTGCCTCCATGTGTTAACTCCACTTTTGCTTATAGGTTGGTACTAGGCTATCGGCCCTAGGGCCTATACAAGCCTAGCCAAACAATTCCCCGGATATTTCTTCCCACAATATTTACTTCCCTGGACCCTTGTCTAGCAGGGCAACTGACATGATCCCTAGGGTGATTTTCCTATCTCCCATCCAATCGTCAAGGTTCCTTTTGAAGATGACCAAGGAGGCACTCTGCTTGACATGTATGGGCAGTCTATTCCAGAGTATGGGGAGTCTCTGGGTCAGGAACCTCTCCCTCCAGCATGTTTTGTTCATTGTGATGATAAGGTTTAGATCCCTGGAGCGTGTGGCTCTGAGGGATTGGGATTTCTTTAAGTGGAGCATGTCGAACAGCTCAGGGTTTGACATGGCCTTGTATGTTAAGCAGAGATCGCCATGAGTAGACGATATGACACAGAGTATAGCTGGAGTTTTTTAGATGGTCAGCATAGAGCATTTGCTTTAGGCCTGTGATTTTTTTAGTGAGGTATTTCTGCAGCCTTTCCAACTGTTGCAGATGTCTTGTGAGGTACATACCAAATGGGGCGTTGTACTCTATAATGGGTCTAATAAGGGATGAGTACAGTGGGACAATGACCTCCTTTGTTCTGGATGAAAAGCCCTTAGTGATGAGCATCAGAACAGAACATGAACACTGTACCTCCTGTAACCTTTTTGCTTGCTAATGCTACCGGATGGCTCCCTATTGAAATGTCGGCGTTCAAAATGCTGAATGCTGACAAGCCAAAGAACAGGCAGAAAACCCAGGAGAAGACCAAATCTTGAAAATCAATCTTTTCCTTTAAACTTCTCTATGCAAGGGGATCAAGCCCCCACTGAACTCCCCAGTCCCAAACTTTTATATACTATTTCTGAGATTGCCATACCTCAGAGAAAAGAGAAAATTATAACAAATTATATTTGAGACTTGGTATATGTAAGCCCAAGCTTTCAGCCATTCAGTCTCTGTGTTATGAGACTCGCTGTAGTGGGTCCCGACATTTCACATGGTTACCCCTGGGACTTATTCCTATTCCCAATAAAGACAGTATAATTTATGGAGGAGCCGGTCATAGTTATAGAGCTCCAAAGGAGACTGTACTGCTTTAACCTCATTCAATTCAAGGCACGTAAGTTTTCCGGGCAGATGAGACTTGTTTTCATGCTGCAATAAGATGGGTTATTGGGGCATCTTTCCTTTTCTAGAGGATTCTCTAAAAGATGGCTTGTTTTGCATGGTTTCTGGACTGGAAAAACTTTCTGAATACAAAACAAGACACTGTCCTTTTCTGTACGTATTCCAAATAGGTGATGACTGTAGGCAACAGCAGTGGTGCTGGCACGAGATCAGCTACAGAAAACGCCATGGTCTTTTAGTGCTTGGGGACTTTTGTTCTATATGCTGACTGCAATGCTGATAACCCTTTGCACAGTGCAGTTTTGTGTTTTGCTTTGCCAAGTCTTTACTGCAGCTGAAGATTGCAGCGTATACATGTATTTTCCCATATAGCTCAGTCAAACGCTTGCTTGTTGGTTTGTGTTTTAACTGGGTAGAGAACTGATTGAGCCACATGAGCCTTTTTCAAACTCAGGGAGCACCGTGTGGTTAAGTGACTTGCACATACTTACACAGTAGGCAAACAACTTGCTCAGTACTTACACAGTAGGCAAACAGAGGCTGATGGAATCAAACTCTGGACTACAGGAAGTAGCTTGTTAATAACTCCTTGCTTTTTGTTATTGGCCTGGCAGTTAAGCCTGGAGGATTAAGGCTATGAGCTAAGTACTAGTTAAGTACCGAAAACCCTTTTTCTTGCAGAACTCTTCTTTCTTTTCGTTAATACATTTTTTTCTTTAATCCTGTTTTATTCTGTGAGGTAATGATATTTTAATTACTTGTTCCTGCTTTATTTTACCAGAGATGCCAAATGTACTGTGTTTATATTTTGTAGTTTGTGTGCACTGTTTGTTGTCTGTATTATTTCGTCTTCTGTGCCACCTAACAATTTCTGTTGTACCAGTGTACTGATCAGTTATCTTTAAGTAAATACATCAGTAGACTACAGATGCACAGTAGACTCCTCCTGCCTTTTTCACCTTAAATGTTCTCTTAATTATTTATTACCTGCTGTTATTGTCCTGAAATCTGTGTGTTCTAGCTGCCCTTTCTTTCACCTTCCACTGTTTTCTTATAGCAATACCTCTTACACACCCACTTTTACAGCCTCTTCCTAGGATCATTGCAGTGTACCATTGTAATGTAGTTTTTATCTGTGTTTGCATCATGTGCTGTTTTATTATTGTTATGTGTATCTTCGCTGTATTGTACTTTGAACCTCTGGTCTTGCAGCTGTCAGTGCTTTTTTTTTGTTTTTACAGAGAATAATCACAACTTAAAAAAGCTTATCAGACTATTCTCAGACTATTCATTTATACAGTTCTAGATATGTTTGTATGTATATATATATATATATATGTGTGTGTGTGTTTCTATGTATATAGATATATATATATATATATATATATGTGTGTGGTGTGTATATATATATATATATGTGTGTGTGTGTGTGTGTGTGCATATTTGTGTGTATATCTGTGTGTATAATTTTTCTTTAATTTGGCTTATACGTCCAACTGACCTGTGATCCTGGCTTTGCTGAATAATCCTTTCACAAGCACCCCACACACACACACACACACACACACACACACTCTGGTTTTCAAGCATACATCATGCAATTCTTGTCCTGTTTCTAGTCGGGAGTAACTGATTTGGCCCCCACATAAACAGACATTGGGGTTGGTAGCCGGTGAGCAGCCAGCAATACCATCGTACCACAGATGACCCACACTTAATTTGCTCCTCACCCCCAGAGCTGACAAAAAATATATTGGTAAATGAGCTTATTCATGCATGCTCCTGTTTATCCATTCCCATGCTTAAGATGGCAGCTTGTGCTGTTGTAACTGTTTGAGAGAAAATGCCTGGGAATAGTCTCGGGTAGTCAGTGAATGTGCAGCAAAAGCAGGCTCAACTCCTTCCTTCCTTCTTCCCAAAGAGGCTGATCTAGCCTCCATCAGCTGCTCATTTCTCTCTCCCCTGACTTGGAGACCACAAAACTAAGTCAAGTGATAGAGCAGTAAATGCCCCCTCTGTCAGTACCACAGCTAAACCAAGTTATATTTTTGGATACAGTCATGGAGGTGAAAGGTGGGAAGACATGAACAGACAATAAAACAGTCTAGAAAGCTTCACTGGTGCTAACTAGACTAAAGCCCATTCAGTCACATCTGGAAGACCAAGCAGGCAATTTATCAAAACCTTTTATGTAGAGGGATCTGACCCTTATATCTCCGCAATTACTGCAACTAACACTAAGGTTGCTAAACTTCAGGGTAAGCTGGTGCAATTAACTGACCATAACTGATTGTGTTTCAGGCAAGCAGACCACAAACATGTTATTAACACTTCATAAACATTTTGATGTTCGAATACCACAAAGCTGTTCGCTCCTGAAGCCTGGCACCATGAACCATACCATCTGAAAACCAGATTTTTATATGCAAGTCCAGTAAAAGACATGCTCTGTCTCTCTCTCTCACACACACACACACACACACACACACACACACACACACACACACACACACACACACACACTATAACAATATATACCATCTCTGAGATTGTTGTAGCACTTTATAAAGGGTACAGAAGGACAAAGAAACTGTCCTGTGCTAGTGTGTTAAATATTATCAGTGTGTGGCATTTGGCAGACCTCAGTTTTGATTCTCTGATTTGTTGTGCTAATAATTTAGGTAGTTTTTTACAGCACTGCAAACTGGTGGAAAGGAGGATGCTGTGCAGGCTTGTTTTTAACATTGCTTTGGTACCTCCTTACACACTCATGTAAAGTAGAAAGTGTGAGTAACGTTCTGTCTGGTACACTGCACACAAGTGTCTGGCCAGAGCAACATTAAACGTTTTCCCTCTCCGTCGGTGCTTCCAGGCTGAAAATGGCACTCACAGCCCACTGGTAGGAACTGCTGGCCTATTATTGGTAGCAGTGGGCAATGTATATTTGGTTGTTTTATGAAGAAGAAACATAGAGATTCCATTCTCTCTTTTCACCTGTTCTATCACTGTTATCTCAATGAAAGATTTTAGGATGTTAAACTGTATTCCCAATATAAAGATTAGCCTATTTAATTTTCTGAAGGGATTCTAAAAAGCAAGGTACTAAAAGCTCGAATGTAGAAAGTGATAGCCAACACTGACATAAAAAAAACTCTAGTAAACAAAACTTGTTGAGCCTTTAAAATGAAAGTGCAGATAATTAATATGTTCTTCTCATTAAGCAAATTTTTAAGCAGATTGACCATTATGGAAAATTATGAAGTTTAATATTTTCTGTCTGATGTAACTTTCTGAAGGGCAATCAGTGGGGAAAAGACATGGTTAAAACAGCCAATGTATTCCCAACAGCTTTAAGAAGAAATGTAATTTAATCTGAGGTAGTAGTTAAGTGATTTTAGCATAATTGTTACTTTTATAGTAAGAGACTATGATGTTACAACAGGTGTTTTTTTTTTCTCATTCACTTTGTCTGAATTTTAGTCCCACTTCCATTGGACATCAAGGTCTGCCTATAACTAAATGCAGCCATTTGATGTTTTTCGTATAAATCACTGATGCTACACTACTTACTACTGGGACTCTAGATGCAAAAGGCCGGATATCTTATGCATATGCAGGTGTTCATGAAGCAGTTTGTACCTGATCAGCTAACTAAATAATGTGGCCCAAAAGGTTCACATTGTAGTGAACAAGAATTTTTTGACATAAAAGGACAACATCGTTAGAGTACCTAAACATGTCCCAGGTCTTTGAAAGGGTGCCAGCCAACATTGTCGAAGGTTTTACTTGTCTGAATCATGAGAGGAAACAGAAAATGACAAACGCATGTGCCATGATGCAGAAGTCATCCACAAAGATGCTGGGCCCTGTAACCACATTTAAAGGTGGAAAACTAAGGATAGCGAGTGTGAGGGCAGCAGTCTTCTTTTTTTATCATGGGTCACGTCTCCGCAAATTGTTCATGAGTTTTTCCGATACTGTAAACTACAAGATTTGAGTAATAGCTATGTGGCCAGTGCAGAGCATTTAATTATCTTACATTACTAATACTTGCAAAGCTTTGCTGTTTACCACAATAACTTATCTGTTTTACAGTCCTCGCCAAGGAGTGCTGAACAGGAACTTCAGAACGTGTCCAGGTACTTTCTTGGATGGGGGTAGGGATTCTTCTTTAGACTTCACTTTGCATACTTTAATGTGCAGCTATATGCTGTCAACATTTGGATAGTTTTCAAGTCTCAGTTGATACCTTAATAACAATATGATACTTTGATCACAGTTCCACTGGGAACTGCAGTAGCATTCTGCCTTTTGTTGTGCATCACGGCTTTTGCTGGGCTGAAAACTCCTACTGCTGTTTGTTTCTTTTGATGTGGTATGACTGGTCAGGTTTCATGATCTGTGTGTGCATTGAGATAAGCATTATGTCATCAGTTTTATCCTTCTCTTGTGTAATCTTGCATGCAGTGTGTTTCTTTTGTGGGATACAATACAGAAAGCTGTATGATCACTTGAATTGCTTATCCTGGGGTTGGCGGTGTATGTCTGTGCTTAGCTATAGGTTCATAAGTAGATACTAGGCTATTGGCCCTAAGGCTTAAATAAGCCTAGCCAAATGGTACCCTGGCTTTTGCCACCCAAGAAAATTATTTTCCCGTGCCCCTGTCAAGCAGGGCCACAGAAGTGATCCCCAGGGTGAATTTCCCATCTCCCATCCAATCATCAAGATTTTTCTTGAAGAGTGCTAATAAAGAGCTTTGTTTGATATAGATAGGCAGTTTGTTACAGAGTATGGGAAGTCTCTGAGGCAGGAATCTATCCCTCCAGCATGTTTTGTTTATTGTAGTGACAAGGTTTAGGTCCCCAGAGCATGTAGCTCGGAGGGATTAGGATTTCTTTACGTGGAGCATGTCCAACAGCTCTGGGTTTGACATAGCTTTGTATGTTAGGCAGAGATCGCCTCTGAGTAGGCGATATGCGACAGAGTAAAGCTGGAGTTTTTTTGAGTCTGTCTGTGTAGGGCATCTGTTTGAGGCCAGTAATCCTCTTTGTGAGGTATTTCTGTGGCCTTTCCAGTTGTTGTAGATGTCTTGTGAGGTACATACCAAAAGAGGCGTTGTACTCTATAATGGGTCAAATGAGTGATGAGAAGAGGGGAACAATGACCTCTTTTTTTCCTGGATGAGAAACCTTTTGTGATGAGGTGTGCCACGTAGAATGATTTCCTGACTACTGTGGCAATGTGATTATCAAAGGAGAGACTAATGTCCACCTGTGTCCCAAGATCTCTTTATCACACTTTCGGTGTTTAGACTACCACCTATGTGGTAGTTCATGGGTACAGAGTTTTTACCAAAAGGGATGACAGTGCACTTTTTGGGATTGAGCTTGAGGCCATGGCTTTGACACCAGGCATCTGTCTCAGTGAGGCCCTTTTGTAGGATGTCCACATCGTTAGTAGTTTTGATTATGGCTCCTAGTTTGCAGTCATCTGCAAACTTTGTTAGCCAGAGACCTTCTATGTTAGCCTGTACTTCAGAGAAGTAAATACCAAACAGGAGAAGACCTAGGACTGAACCCTGTGGTACTGCATTTGTCGCTGGTCTGAAGTTGGATTTAGAGTCTGCTACTTTCACAGTGTGGGTTCTGTCAGTGAGCCAGTTGGCAGCCCATCTTGTGACATAGGGATTTATACCTAGTTTAGTGAGTTTGTCTAATTCCAGAGTGGGGGATGGTGTCGAAAGCCTTGGCGAGATCTAGACAGGCTGTGTGAGCCACCTTACCCTTATCTACAGCTTTGGTGACCGCTTCAAAGAAGTCTATCAGGTTTAGGAGACATTATCTGCCTTTTACAAACCCGAACTGGGTAGGGTCCAGAATTTGGAGATTACCAATGTCATTGTTTATAAGTTCCATGATGATCTGCTCCATAGCCTTGCAGACCAAGCTCGTCAGGCTAATGGGGCAGTAGTTCCAGGGGTCTGTGGTGGCTCCCCCTTTGTGGAGTGGGATAACCGCTGCTGTGCGCCATTCAGTGGGCACAAAGCCTGAGGTGAGGCTATGATTGAACATGGTACTTAGGTGGGGTGCCAGTTCGTTCTGTAGTTCATGTAGAACACAGCCTGGGATGTTGTCAGGTTCCATGGATGCTGTGTTCTTGGTTTTGGAGAGTGTGTTTTTTACCTGTGCAGCCATGATTACAGGTACTTTGCATTCTTCCAGTATAGAGATGGGCCCTTTAGGGGATGAGAGAGGGGTAAAGTTAGCACTGAACCTATCTGCCAGGATGTTGGCAATATCAGTGGGTTCTGTATATTTAGTGCCATTGTGCTGTAACTCAGAGCAGATCTGAGTGTTGCCATTGAGATTCTTGACATAGCTATAGAATGCTTTGTGGTTGTCTTTAGAATCAGTGGCGATTTTGTTTTCGTAACTAGCTTTGGAGGATTTTATGAGGGATCTCAGCTTCTTACTGAGGCTGACCATGGAGTTCCTCCAATCATGGGATCTTACTCTTTTTTTTGCAACAGTTTATTTCTTCTGCTTATTTAATTCATCTACGCAGCATGAACAGTGACGGTTTATGCGCATGCTGTGTTTGGTTGATATTACTTGAAAATGTCCAGCATCAGGATTTATGTAATTACAATAAACCTTTTTCAGCGAGAACTGAAATGCAGTATAACTTACGAACTCGTGTCTGCTCACAGTATGTATTTGCTGCTCCAAGCTTAAGCTTGCATTGTACTTCTATAGTGGGATACGCATACCCAGAATTAAAATATTACACTGTGATCATATGTACATTGTGATGACTTGTATATCCCCAAAATGAAAACACGCTGTCATGCATACTTTTTTCCCCCTTATAGTACTGTGAAAAGACTTTAAAACATGACAAGTATAAGCAGTTCTAACTGTAGTATACGGTCCACAGGTACTGCTGGCCTCAGGTTCAGGAAGTATGTCCCCCTTCATGCTAAGGTCAAGAAACATAAGAGCACACATGCTGATCCCCCCCCCCCCCCCATTCAGTGATGTTGGGACATGGAAGAGGTTAATTTGGTATAGCAGCTCTCATCCAGTTTGTAACTTTTCCACTTTTTAGGCAATGTTAATAAATAAATTCATAACCTGCATTCATACAGCTCAACATACATTGTATTCACCTTTGAAGCCTGGAAGATCGGAAGGTTGTGGGTTCTTTCCTTGTCCCAGATGCTTAGATTCATTTTCTTCATTGCGAACACTACAGTGTAGTGTGGCTGGTGTTAGTGATGCATGTGCTACATTCCTGTGTTGTGGAGCAGTCCTTTGAGATGCTAAACTGAGTTTCAGTCTGTTTGAGTTCAGACCCCACCCTTAATTCTGTTAAAAAAAAAAAAAAAAAAAAAAAAGAACATAAAAGTTGCCCTTGAAGGTGACAAAGGACACACCACATGTATGTATTCTGATTGCAGGGCATTCCAGGAACTGTACACAACTCTTTTAAAAGTAACTACTAGTTGTGAATCGCTAAAGAAGTGCATACCCATACAGAAAGAAAGCCTTTGGCATTAAAGAACTTTGTAGCAGAATGCCCCAATCTGAGCATGTGCTGCAGTTTAGAAGGAGCAAAAAGTATGCATGCATGACTGCGTACTAGTAAACTTTTAAGTGCAAACACCATGCAGGTGCAGGCCTTTACACCTCTGAATGTTATATGCAGATTATTAGATATTCATACTGTATTAATTGCACCATCAGTAAATGAATATGTGCAAACATTAGTGGTTACAGTCACTGAAAGTCAGACTGGCATTGGTTTTACTGAGATAACAATTGCCGCTCATTAACAAATAAAAGAACAGTTTCATTGAGGTGGTTCAGTAATGGAAAATTGCTGGCAACCAGTCAAGTGTTACTGAAATGTGAGAGAAGAGAGCTTCATTGAGCATTAGGAACACCAAAGATATTTTTTAAGTCTTCGTTAGATAATGAACTTCATTTATAGGCACAAAAAGAAGACAAACAACAGACTCGGGTGTCAGCATCCTTTTTTTATTTTTTTTTTGCTTGACCGCTGGGCATGTTCAGTGATGCTCTGCATATGTGTTTTGCCTTTTCTTTAGCCTATGTAGGATCAGTGGAAACCCATACCTTCACCCACTAAGCTGTTTGAAGTCTAGCCAAAAGTGATACATGAGCAGGAAGAGAGAAGTTCCTCTAATGCTTAGATCACTGGTTCATATTTCAAGTGCCAGGACCAAACTGAGAAGTTAAAACCTGGGAAAGGAGGATAAGTCTTTCCAGTTTGTGACTCCCCACCCCTTTCTGTCTGTGATTTTTAGTGTGCATCCTTCTGTCCAGTCTTTCTTGTTTGCAGTAAAGCACAAACTTCCACTGACATACCTGTTCTCTCATTTGACATAGTTCTTCACACTTATTGAATGGGAGACTTCTTGCCTTTGGGTTCCAGTAATAGATAATTCACAGGAAGCTTGTTTATGTAAGTAATAAATGAACTCATTACTTCAGTATTTATTTACTTTTGTTCAGTGTTCTTAGAAATTCAAATATTGTATCTCATGTTCATGAATGTTTTTTGTCTTGTGAGGCCTCTTTATAAACAAACTGTAGACCACTTCATCTTGCTATTCCCTGTTGATGCCTGCCCCCTCCCCAAGATATGAATCTTTGATTTTGCATACTGAAGTCGTATCACTACAGTATCGTGGCATAGATTCACTGCTGTAGTGTTTGTGAAACCTCTAAATCCCACCTCACTGTTTTGTTGCTTTACATTTAGCAGGTTAAGGTCACGCATTTTGTGAATTGCTGTGAAAGTGGATGTCGCCAGTTTGTTTTGTGCATATAAGTTTTCTTTGTCAAATCTCTAAAAGAGGTTTCATTGCGGGGCTTCTTTGCAACTGCGCAAATGTTCATTGTATAGTTCACTGTTCTAGTAATCGCACTTGGGAGACTTCTGTCTGACTTACAGAGTTTAACATTTTTCCCCACCAGGCAGTCATCCTTCCTGCCTGGATGTCAGCACAGCAGTGGTATAAGAGGGACATCCACCCAGAGCACCTTCAGTTTCTTCTTGCTGCAGTTTGCTTAAGATCTAATACATTGTCCTGAAAACTTTATCAGTTCCCTGACTGGGCCTTGTTTCCAGAGCTAGCAGATAATTACCTCATTGGAGAACAACTCTTATCGAATTTTTGTGTCTTAAGTTGTATGCTTGGTGTCAGGCCTAGGTTTCAGATATTGAGAAATTAAATAATTGCACTGTGAGTAAGAAGCAGGTCCCCCCTCCAGGACTCCCACAGCTAATTCTTATATTACCTGAGACCTGAGTGTGACATTACAAAGTATCCCCGTTTTGCAAGGTTTAGCCAAAAGATGCTCAAGTGGAGGGCAAAACCTCTTGGGTGAACTAACTTAACCAGAGAAAGTTGTGCACCTTGTCTGAAACCGTCATGATATTCTCCAACCTTGTCACAGGCACCCTGCCAAAAAAAGAAGCACTTGAAGTGACAAGAGGAGTACCAGTAGGATGACAGCATCTTTAGAGTCTGAAGGCCTCCATAAGCTCAAGAGTGGCAAGGCTAATGAGCTCTTGCAGCCCTGACTTTCTTGTCTACCTTGATTGAAGCCCCTGGCACTGTTCTATTGTATGTCTGGAAATGATGGATAATGGCATTTATTTACAAGCCAGATTACCTCCAGCTGTTGGTTAGTCTGGAAGTCTGTCCATGGGTTTCTTGCTCTGATGTCTATATTATTGTATCTGAAGGCAAGGGTGGTATTCCGTTGTTCTTTGTCCATATAGATGTCAGTGGCTCCAGGACCGAGATGTTGGTTGCCCACTCACATCCCAAGATCTTTAGGGTAAGCTGTACCACCCCCCTAGCTCAGAGCCAAACAGTCCAAACAAAGCAAGACATTAGCTCACTTGCCACTGCAGGTGGTGGATGAGTACTAATCTCTTCCCATCCTAAAGTATCACAAGAGTCTGGCTCAGGATTTTGTGTTTTTTCTCCAAGACCCTGCAGCCTTCATCTGAGCAACCATCAATGTCAGGGGCCCTGTCTTTAAAAAAAAAAAAAAAAACCTTACTGTGCACACTGCTGTAATACTGTAATTTTAGCTGTTTTATGCATATATGTATATATCCCCCACACACACACACACATTTTAGATATGAACTTTTTGACAGGTAGCCCCAGATTTGTTATGGGATTGACTGGTATGGCCCTCTTGAAGAAACTGGCATGACGGAGAGTACTGGCAAGGCATGAACTGTCATAAGACTTAGTGGCCTTGAAATATTTATGAAAGCTAAGAGGTTGTCCTTTGGAAGTAAACAGCGAACATGTAAGGTATTAAAATGTTAGCGAAAGTGGGTTTTTAACTGTCTATAACTTTACATGTCTGCCTGGTTTCAGTTAAATGACACAGGCTTCCAGGCTTGAAATGACCCACTATTGTATTCACTGTGTTTTTGTTGTTCAGAACACTGGTGTCGTCCTTTTAAAGCTCACAAATAGCAAAACACTGTTGTTGGGTGTAGCCCCTTGCTTGTGATATCACAGGCTGTTGTAGTAGGGCAGACAAGAAACACTGCAGCATTGCACCCCTTGCTTGTGATATCGCAGGCTGTTGTAGAGGGGCAAGCATACATGGTATTTATGACATCAGTATCTTCCTGTAAGTTTCAGCTGTAGATGAGATGATAAGGACATTTCATAAAGATTCCCACCGTTCCCAAGAAAGCAGCAGCTTGAAATGTAATGTTCAGTGAGGAATGCAGTACTGCAACATTTTTCTGATGTCATGTCTGGTTTTGTGAATGTGATCTTGCAAGCTTTTAAAATAAAATGTAAAATTCTGGAATTAGACATACTAACCACTTAGAAATGCAAGCTCTAGGTCCTGCTGTCCCCTTGCAGTTCAGTGCAGTGACTTTTTTGTAGTCTACCATTATATTTAATGTATGTATATGTAGATGGTAACAGTTGCCAAGAGAAGTTATCAACATGCCCTTTTTCTGTTTAGCTAGTAGTGTTTTAAGTCACATGCTAAAACTGAAAAAAAGACCAAGGACCAGATGCAATAAAGCCTACAGTAAGTGAACAGACAACACAGACATAACTCACACCTTCTTCCTCCTAATTTTAGTTTTCCTACTGATAATGTTGCAGCTTTAAATACTGACAGGGATTCATAAAGGTTACAGCAAAATGTAGACTAAATTTACAATTAGTGTAATCTTTTTGAGCGACTAGAAAGTACAATAAATGCAATAAGAATTTTATTGCATACATACTGTGTACACTTTGTGTAGGCTTTTTTGAATCTGGCCCCAAGTTTTATTCTTATATTTTAATTCTTAGTCATTCAGAATCTCACCACAATGCATAGTGATGTTGCATACTGCATCATTAGTTTCAAACATATTCAAAGCCTTCTTGGCACTTTTAACACTAGTCTGTGTCCACTTCTGTAAGTGCACAAAGATTCCTTAGCTTAAAGCCACCTTATAACTCACAACACAATAGGTCAAAATATTTTTGCCTGATAGAGTTTTTGAAACTAATTACTTATTTAGTCATTTAGTAACCTTGCAAATGAGCTCACCCATTTTTCAATTACAACTCAGAAGTTAAAGAAAAAATAATACACTAAATACATACATGCATATGTGTGTTTATTTATATATATATATATATATATATATATATATATATATATATATATATATATATATATATATATATATGTGTGTGTGTGTGTGTGTATATATATATGTATATATATATGTGTGTGTGTGTATATATATATATATATATATATATATATATATATATATATATATATATATATAGGTTCATAGGTGTGTACTAGGCTAATGGCCCTGGAGCCTTTACAAGTCTAGCCCATAGAAGTGCCCTGGCACCGTGCTACCTGATGTTAATTCCCAGTGCCTCTATCAAGTAGAGCCACTGGAGTGATCCCTGGGGTGGACTTTCTATTTCCCATCCACTCATCAAGATTTCTCTTGAAGAAGGCCAGTGAGGTGCTCTGCTTGACATGTATGGGAAGTCTATTCCAGAGCATGGGCAGTCTCTGGGTTAAGAGCCTGTTCCTCCAGCATGTTCTGTTGATTGTGGTAATGAGGTTAAGGTCTCTGGAGGGTGTAGTGCAGAGGGATTGGAATTTCTTTAGATGTAGCATTTCTAACAGAGCTGGATCAGACATGGCTTTGTAAGTCAAGCAGACTCTTAGTAGATGAAATAAGACAAAATTGTTGGAGTTTTTTGAGTCTGTATGTGTAGGACATGTGTTTAAGGCCTAGGATCCTTTTTGTGAGGTACTTTGTGGCCTTTCCAGCTGTTGCCTGTGTCTAGTGAGGTACATGCCAAATGGGGCATTATATTCAATGAATGGCCTAATGAGGGAAGAGTAGAGAGAGATGATGATCTCTTTTCTTTCTGGATGCAAAACCCTTGGTAATGAGATGTGCCACACAGAAGGACTTTCTGACCACAGTGGCAGTCAAAGGAGAAGTTGCTGTCAACCTGTGTCCTCAGATCTCTTATAATGCCTTCAGTCTTCTGTGGGCTCCCATCAATGTGGTAATTAGTGGGAACTTGGGAACGGAGTTTTTCCCAAAGGGGATGATGACACATGTTTTGGCATTAAGCTTAAGGCCATGGTTTCGACACCAATCATTGGTCTCAGTGAGGCCTTTCTGTAGGATGTCTACTTCACTTGGGGAGTTAATAGTGGCTCACAGCTTGCAGTCGTCTGTGAACTTGGTCAGCCAGAGTACCTCTGTGTTGGCCTGGACTGCTGAGAAGTAGATGCCAAACAGAGAGGACCCAGGACCGATCCCTGTGGGACTCCACTCGTGACTGGTCGGCAGTCTAACATTGAGTCCGCTACTTTCACACTATGGGTTCTATCTGTGAGTCAGTTTGCAACCCACGTAGGTTGTTACTTAGTTTGGTGAGTTTGTCAATAATTCCTGAGTGGGGAATGGTATCAAAGGCCTTAGCCAGATTGAGGTAGGCTGTATGAACTGCCTTGCCTTCATCCATAGCTCTGATGACTGACTCAAAGAAGTCAACCAGGTTGAGCAGGCATGATCTACCCTTCACAAAACCAAATTGTGTGGGATCCAGAGTTTGGAGATTCCCTGTATCCTTGTTAATTAAGTCCATGATTATGCGCTCCATAGCCTTACCTATCAGACTTATCAGGCTAATGGGGCAATAATTCCCAGGGTCTGTAGTCACCCCCCCTTTTATGGAGAGGGATGACTGTTGCAGTGCACCATTTGGTAGCGACAAAGCCTGAGGTGAGACTGTGATTAAACAGGGCACACACATGTGGTGCCAGTTAACTTTGTAGTTCATGTAGAACACATCCAGGAAAATTGTCAGGTCCCATGAAAGATGTATTCTTGGCCTTGGACAATGCAGCTTTAACCTGTGCTTCAGTAATGCTGGGTGCCTGGCATTCCTCCGGTATTGTGATTGGTCCTTTTGGGGGGGGGGGGAGTAAAGTTGGCAATGAATCAGTCGGCCAGAATGTTGGCAATATCTGTTGGCTCAGTATAGGAGGTACTGTTGTGCAGTAACTCAGAGCAAACCTAGGTATTGCTGTGGAGATTCTTGATATAACAATAGAAGGCTTGTGGTGCGTTTTAGTGTCTGCCACAATTCTGCCTTCATAGCTAACTTTAGAGGTTTTGATGAGGGATCTCTACTTTTTAAAGCTAATAAGGGAGTTTTTCCAGTCTTGGGACTTCACCTTTTTCTGCAATAGTTTCTTCCTTCTGTTGTAGAGTTTATTTATGACAGGGGACCACCAGATTGGCTTCCTTATTGGCTATGGCTAGTTCCATGCATTTATGTACGTGTTCGTACAGTGCACTGGTGTATGATTCGGCAGTCATGCATCTATTTTCCATTGACATGGGTGCCGTGAAGTTATCCACCTCTGTTTTTAGGAGCCCAAAGTCAGCTTTGGAGAAGTTTTTCATAGTGGTTACCTTTGCGGAGGGTGTGGGTGAGATGTGGATTTCCATGGTGATTAGTTTGTGGTTGGATCTAACCAGGGAGGAATTGACTATTGGTGTAGAGCAATGGTTGCCCATGTTTCTAATAACCAGGTCAAGGATGTTGCTTCCTCTAGTGGGGGGTAAGAATGAGCTGGTCCAGGACATTGGAACTGATGGATTCCAGCAAGCATTGTGCCACTGTATTGGTGCATGAGTAGTTTTCCCAGTTGATGGAGGGGTAGTTGAAGTCACCTAGTATGAGAGTGTTTTTGTTGGACCCTAGTAGTTTCCAGGCTGCTTAGGAACATGGAGTGAGAATCTTGGGACATGGTTGGGGGCCTATAGCAGGGTAAGACCTGAATCACTGTCTTATCCAATGTTAGTTGTACCTGAAGTATCTCAGATGAGTTATGCTGGGCTACTAGTCTGGAGGTATGCATATCCTTTGTGAATGTGGAGATACCACCACCTTTGGAGCTTCGGTCCATGTTCTGGGCCGAAAGGTGTGGAATGAGTTATAGACTGGTAGCACAGGGGTGTTTTCTGCTGCTTTAAACCAGGGCTTCATTACAGCACAAATGTCAATGTTCTCCATTTTGAGGAGTGCTTTGAGCAAGTGCATCTTGAGATTTAGACTTCTTGCGTTGAGCAGCATGGCCCTCAGATTGATTTTATTTATAGCTGTTAGAGTGGTAATTTGGTCTTTGGAACATCGTCTAAAAAAGGCACTATAGGGGTGGCAAAAGCCTTAGTCAGTATCCGGAAACCCAGGAATGACAGATGCAGGCCATCTCTGGCAAAGCATCGAGGTCTGTCAGTCATGTCATCCCAAGCAGACAGATATTGGATCCCCTTAGAATGGCACCAGAAACTAAGCCAATTGTTGAAGTCAATCATTTTCTGCTTATACTGCGGTATCATTCTGGGTGATGGTAGTATGCTGTTCAGGGTTAGGGTCATACCTGCCTGGGCCACATAATCTGAGAGCTCCTCCATGTCTCTTCTCATGTAGTCCAGGGAGGTGCGTCTCGGGTCATTCACACCAACATGGACAGTGACAGAGTCATACTAGTACTTGTGGAGTGACCTGTGTGCATGTGTATGTGTCGGATTCTGGCACCAGATAGACAGCTGATTATTACTTTCTCCTTATTCAACCTAGTGAGTGGGACATCAGTGTGCCTCACTATTGAGTCACCTATGATTAGTGTATTGGGCAAGCTGTTTTGCCTTAGGGGCTTTGGTTGAGGGGCACACTGTGTTGTGTGTCTTGTGGTTTTAGCTGTGTTGTGGTGGTCAAGTGCTTTTCCTGCCTTGGAGGTCTGCTGTTTGGGTAGATTTCTATTGAGAGCTTCCACGAAGTTGGGACTATGTTTTTTGTGTTTATGTGAAAGCTGTGATGGTGGGTGTTCTGGAGGGCTATGTGTTGCATGTGGTATGGTGCAGGTGTTGACCTTCTCTTGACCAGCTATTCTGGTCTTGGCTTAAGAGTGCATGGCTTCCAATTTGGATATAGAAGTGCATCTCTCACAAGTCTGAGTGTTGGGAGGTAAGAGGAGAGGGTTGCCTGTGTATATGAGGCAGTTGCTGTACTGCCTCAGAATGCCCAAGTTCACCAGGTTAATAGGAGAAAGCATAGGGAACTGACCTTTAGACATGCCAGAAGGGATGGTCATTATTACTAACTGTTTCCTTATATATTGCTTTTACTGGAAAAATGTCACTCAAGGTGTCTGAGTATGTACAGAGCACTGCCAAACACTTGAGGGGAAACTAATACGTAGACCTGAAAATTTAAGGTTGAAGTATTTAGGCAGATATTCTGAAGTTAGAAAGAAATCAAGCAGTACTTACTGAAAAATAAAGAATTAGCCTGTCAAGAATGATGAAAAGAGGGGGGGGGGGGTCACATGAATGGCTACTACTAATGCTGGTCTCAGCACAGCTTCACTCTGTTGGAATACAATATTCCTTTGCTTCTTCTCTCACCAGTAGCAAAATGTTAGCACCAATCCCAAGAAGAGAAGCAGGCCATGGCCTGTTTGGTGATCCACAGTCTTGTCCCAGATGATGCAAGGGTCTGCAGACATGTGGCCTTTTTCTGGTAGATGCCTCGAATAGCAACCAGACCAGTCAGGTACATTAAGCACAGACACTCGCACTCCAACCAGAAAGAGTCAGGAATCAATGCACTGTGCTCCTACTCTCACCAGGATCAGAATATAAACACAGATTCCAAGCTGTCACATATAAAGCAGTTATTAAGCTTTCTGGTGATCAGCAGTCTCCAGGAAATAATGTAACTGCACTCCTTCTTTCACCAGGAGAAAACAGAAGCACTAATTCCAAGATGACTACTGAGAGGCCGAATGTGGGCTCTCCAATAACTGGTGGTCTTAACAATAGATGCTTAAAGGTAAGATGAAAAAAATGGTTTACCTAAACACTGTAGTGTGCACTAGAGGAGTTAGATGTGAAAGTCGGTAACTTAAGTTTTACCTGTCTAAAAAGTTAAGTTTTAGTGGAGACTCACTATTTTTAAAACAGCAAGAGAGACTGAAAGGGGTGGTCACTTTTGCATTCTGCTAATATGGAATACAGTAGAATGGTGAATAAATTTAAATACTTGAAGGGGAGTGATTTCACAAAATGATAATGTTGTGCTTACTCACACCAGCCAGTAAAAGCAGAGAGGAAATGAGATATACGGTGAAATTAACATAAGGGGCAGGCAACTAGAAAGACAGTGGTGTTTAAGAACACAACAGTAACCAGGTGGGTCACAAGAGACAGAGCTGTGGTCTCTTTTTAAGTTTTAATAGGCATTTAAAAGCAGAATACAAGTAAAACAGTATAAAGAAAACAAATCACAGTATACAAAATAGAAAAAGGTAATAAAGTAATACAAAATATAACAAATAAAAAACAAACTAACCTTTCTTTCACAGCAAACTGTAGCAGAGTCTGGGTGAGGTTTCCATATATAAAATCTTGATAAATCACCCACGCTGTTTATTACCAGCCAGATTTGAGCTGATATTCTGTATTGAACTAGATAATGTTTAATCAAATCATTTAATGACAAGAGTATGAAGAACTGTTGAGTGCAGAAGGGTCAAGTGGTATGGCAGGTGCATTTTGGCCTTACCCCACAACTTCTTTGCTCAAGAACTCTAAACAGAGACAAAAATAATGGGAGGACAAAGAGCCAAAATCAGGGTGTATTTTTAAATGTTACCCTTAATTCACTTAAAAAGTAGCAGAACGGGCTTTGCATCAGTATACATTTTCTGAACAGTGACAAGTAGGAAACTAAAATGTCTGGCATTATTGACTGACTGTAATCCATGGTATAGGCTAAAAAACCAAACATTTTTTGTCAGGAAAGGGCAAAAATATGAGACAAAGTTAGAGACATTCTGCAAAATTCTGGACAGTTGAGAGGTACAATTTTGGCCCTGGGACTAAATCTGAAGAGCATCTTGATGGTAGAAATAAAGCCACAGTATGAACCAGTCAACTGTCCAGATTTTTGCCTCACATTTTTTGTCTTTCCATCATAAAAAATTGTGGTCTTCTGACAAATCACTGAAAAATAATGCTAGACATTTGAGTTAATACACTTAAAATAATAAGCTTTGCATTATTAGTGTGTATTCTCTGAAGGATTTGAAGAACTTTCTAAACTTATACCAACAATGTACAGAATAAGCCACTGATTTTAGTCCTTTGTTCCCTCATTATTTTTGGCTCTGTTGAGAATTCTTGTACTAAGAGGTTACGAGGTATGTCGCTGACGTTATTCCGGAATGTAATGTAGTTTTGCAGCGTGCCAAATGCACAGGACAACAATGCAAAATGTCTTTGCTGCTTAGTTGAGTTTATAAGATGGAATGTAAGGAGTTACTTAAGAGCTGGAGGAAGAACTGGGGGCATGATATGTTGGTGGTATAATTTTCAGCAAATCTAAATCCGTGGAAGTTATTCTACACATAGTAAAACATGCACCAAAACCCTTTTGTGAATTTCTTGTAATACAGTGTGTACTGACATCATAAAATGCTGCTTACTGTTACTGGAGCAGGGTATTGAAATAATGTTACATGGACAAATAGACTAGGTTTTATACCATTTTGTCTAGCAGTCATAGGTACTTGCAACACAGTACGCAATAGTATTTATTGGTTTATATAAACAGTAAAAATCTTCTTGTAATTAAATTACCACTATCTTTAGAAACAGAGTGAAAAAAAGGAAAATCATACTCCTTAACCTTCTAATATCTCCAAATGAATAGTGAAGAACTAGGATTGTCAAGTGTTGTGCCACTAAAAACAATACCCCCCCCCCACCAACTGTCTCCAAAAAGAAATTCTGCTGATTTATTTGTGCTAAAAGATAGCCCAAAAAACCAACACATACACTTCAAAGTATGTAACCAAGCAGTTTACATGTAAAATAACATTAAAAATGGCTTTTCCGCAGTAGTAAAAAGGACCCTTTTTTTCTTTTTGGGCTATAAACTAAGTGGCGATCAGAGTAAAATGAAACACTCCAGTAAAGCAAAATCAAGGAGAGTCTGCCTTATAAATAATGGTTTACCCTCACATATCAACTGCCCATATTTTGGGAAGATGCATCTAATTTTTTTCTCAGATTTTTTGCTGCATCCCTCCTTTGAGCAGCTTTGAGTCAGTAGTACTAACATTTTAAAACATGTCCCTAATTTAGGGCTGTTTCCCTAATTATTTTTTGCTGTTACCCTGACTCGAGAGGTTATCAGTGGTTAGTCAATAGACATTTATGTGCAGCTTGAAAAAAAAAAAGAGATATAGATGGTGTACAAAACAGAGTGGTGTACAGAATCAAATGCACTGTCAAAGTCCAAAGAGACCAGACAGAAGAAATACTGTCTGTATCCTAACTCTGAAATATGATATAATAAATTTACAAAAAAGAAAAACGGACTAGCTGTGTGTTACCCAAATTGTTCTGACACCATGGTTCCTCTCTTCTTCAGTTGCAAGTGTCTTATAAGAAACATGAAAATGTTATAATTTGCATTCAACAAAACAGTCCTCCTTTGTAAGCATCACTCATTTTAAATGCCCAAGTGACCACCTCCATTCTGCATTCTTCACCAATGTCACCACCTTGGCAGTCAAATCAGGTTAAAACCTTCACTGTGGACTCTACAGTAATCTTGTAAATCCTTTTAAAAAACTAAAACGTCAGAGAGCAGTGGCGTCAAATGAGAAAGACAGTTCCCGTATACTAGGACCTACCAGAATAGTCCATTCTCAGCTGGAATGCACAGATATCAAACGAGTCAGAAGCATGTCTAGCTTGAGAGTACACAGTAACTACAAATTGTTCCACAGTCTGAAGCATGGAGACAGAATCAGTCCAAATGATATCTCCTGCAAACAAGAAAAAGAAACCCAGAATCCTGAATACAACTAAATATTAAAGAAAATGGGTATACTAACTCTGCGTATCACAGCCATCATAGTTTCTGTAATAAAATAGCTTTAGCCACAGTTCTGAAGAAAATATGTTCTATTAATTCTCAGCAACTGAATTTCCTGACTTCTTTGTGTACTGTGAGAGGTCAGTCTCTAAGCAATAACAGACAGGCTAGCGTGTCTAGAACTGCTAATGACTTACAAAATGTTATCTCTTACTGTGGAGTTGAAGGCACCTAACCATGTGTTTCAGTTTAAGTATCATTTACGAAGCTACAATGATATCTTACAATTCTGTAATAGTAACTCCACAGCTGAATGTATTTTCTAAAATCTAAGACCTTTGCAATATATATATATATATATATATATATATATATATATATATATATATATATATATGGGTCTACCTGAGATGGTCGACAAGCCATTTGATCGACTTTCATCGACAATTCATTTGGTCGACAGGCAGATTTGCCCCCTCCCCAATGTTGTGCGACCCTGGAGTTGATATATATAGTTGGGGGGGGGCCAAGCCCCCCACATAAAACTGCTTATCGACCAAATGAAAGTCGATCAAATGGCTTGTCGACCATGTGATAGGGATCCATATACATATATATATATATATATATATATATATATATATATATAGATACACACACACACACACACACACACACACACACACACACACACACACAATATTTACACACAATACTGCGGTGGTGGTGCTGCGGTAGCGTTGTCACCTCACAATTAGATGTTGCCCATTCGATTCTCAGTTAGAGCGTCTTCTGTGTGGCGACATGCGTGAATGGGCATTTCTTCGTTGAAGGTTGTGCGTTAGGCCCGGCAAGCCAGCACATACAACTCTACTGCCAATCATTAGCAGACCGGAGTTCCGCTGTGGTGACCCCTAACCGGGAAAAGCCGAAAGACACAAAAATTTATGAATACTATTTATTGCCCGGACTGAGTTTGAAAAGGGTGTGTGTACCAGTCTATTTACCTCATTAAGAAATAATGAGTAAGTAAATGAAACTGTTATGTTGTCTGTATGTCCCCATTGATCAGTGAAGATGTTTTGTTTTATTAGAATTGCATGTGCGTGAAATAGAAGCACAACAAAACCATCAATGCTCACTTTCACATTGCAAAACGCATTAGCTTTATATACTGTAGAGACTGGGCTTAGTAAAAGTATGATGAAACTGGCTTTATATACTGCAATTAAAAAAAAAAAAAAACTGCATTCACACTACAGTTAAGCTTCATCATTTATACTGCACAACTGTCATTACTACACTGCTTTGGTGGGTCATTTGGTTTGTATACCTATGCCTCTGGCATGTACCCTGTACCAGATTTTGCCATTATGATTAACAGTGGCGGCTGGTGACTTCAAATTAAAGGGGGGCTGCAGGAGACAGCTGAATGGGTGGGGCCAATGGGAAGAGGTGTGACCAACTAGAAAGGGGTAGAGCTATGCTCAAAACCACAACAACTGTAACTTTAATTAAATACGCTGCCCTGGGTGTCAAACCATCATTACGAGAGTCCAATCAAGACAAAATGAAGTGTAGAAGAAAAAATATTTCAATGCATTGGCTACATGACAACTTACTTAATATCTAGATGGAAACACAAAGGTTGTGAGGCATGAAAAAATAAATTGCTTTTCAAATACACCACTGGAATGCCAGTCAAAATCAAGTATAAAGTAAAACTAGCAGCACTCAGCTCAAATCACTTCTCCTTGCATTGCAGTTCTAATTATAATTTATATTCAGCTTTATAAAATTACCAAGTAACATGCTGAAAGTAGCAATCTCTGTGATATCCCCACTTGTAAAAATGTTTCTTATCCAAAAAAGACCTGCTGCTTGACAACAACTATCTACTTGTTTCATGGGGAACACATGATCAAAGTAAAAAATGAACAGTGAACAAGAAACAAGCTCAATATAAATTGCTTAAAGCATTACTGCACAAGTTATGGACCACACATGATAGATTGGCATTCTGTTTAGTTTACGGGTAAAGCCTGCAAAGATAACTGCAAGTCTCCAACAAATGTAATGAGCTTCTGAAAATACTGTAATCCTATCCTTTATTACAAATACTGTCATATGCATTTCAATACCTAAGGCTTATTCATTATCTAGTTATGTAAATATTCTCTGCATGGCAACAATGAAAAGGCTTTCAATGTTGGTAATTCTTTAACAGTATGCTTATTAAAGCTTACTTGCATCTTACAATCTCCGACAAGCTTACCTGATGGTCAATAAAGCATTGCTACTTTAATACAGATCAACAGGGCACTGCAACAGCATGCATTTTCTGAATAATAAGAAGCATAAATCAACAGTATAAAAATATGACAGAAAACCAGAACATTCTGCAAAATCAAGGACAGATGAAAAGCCATGGTCGTACTTGTGGTCTGCCTTGGATGGGGGAATACTCTGCACATTTACACTGCATAACTGCTCCTTGCCTTGCTTGGACACATCCAGAAAAGCGATTTATTTGCACGTACCTCTCAACCTCTTAATGCAGGAAATCTGGACAAGGCCAAATATATTGGGGGAACATGCAAACAGTACTAAAAATTGCTCTTGTATAAACTTAAGACAGTTGATAGAATAATAGGTCTTGCTTTAGCATGCATTTGTCTGAAGGTTATGACGTCTGAAACTCAATTTCTCTTATTATTTAGTGACTTCATTCCTAAGTGATTTGGCAGAAAACCACAAATTGTATGTGGAACAAAACAAAAATAAGAAGCAAAAATGTATTAATTCTGCAAAATTCTGGACAATTGAGAGGTATAGTTCAGCTGGGGCTGTCTGAGTTTGCTGCCCTCCCCCCCTCACAAAATCATGGTCGAATGGAGCGTCCCCCCTGCAGCCATTCCAATGTCCCATTCCTTGGTTATTTCGCCCCATTTGCCATAAACACTGTAATGTGTGTACTGCTTTACTTCTGCGATGATATGGATTTCATTTGAAAGTTTTATTTTATATTTTACAGCATAAACCCCAATAGATATCTGCTAAACAAAGCAATGCAGTCTCAAAATGAAAATAGACTTATTATTAAAACTTCTCTGCCCTTGAAACTCGCATTCATTGAAACAGCATTGAAACCAACATTCAAAGAAAATACATTTTGCCAGTGGCAGATAAAGATTAATTCTGGGCTGTTTTCAAATCATAGGCCCCTTATACACGAAACATACACATGCTCTTTGATACACCTTCCTGACTGTATTAAATTATATTCCTTGTACAATACAGTACAGTTGAACTGCCCAATTCAGAACATTTCCATCGTAAAAGTCTACTCAAACTTCAACAGTCCACCAGTATCAGTAAATATGCACGATCTCTGAAGAAGTAAAAGCCATCTAAATAATTCCACATTAAAGAAATCTGTTAACTAATGAAGAGGTTACTGCTAGCAAACAACTTTATATGTCATTGTTTCATCTACAAATAAAGTGCCTGTTGCCCTTGAGGAATAAATTGCTTATGTTGCATTAAAAAAATTATAATGCTAGTAATATCGCAATAGGGAATGGATGGCAAACTGATAACAGGTTCATAGTTACTAGGTATCTTCGCCAAAGAGGACTGCAGCATCCATCCCCTTTACAACAGAGTACAGTATCAGCAATGGATCTACCTACTGTGGGAGTAAAACCCACAGCCTTCTGCATCAAAAGCAAGTACACTACCTGTTGTGCCATTTACAATATAAGCAGACTGGGCATAAGCAGCATTAAACTTTTGTTCCTCTGCAGCTCTCAGCGCCTTGTACAATCTACTCGACACTTAGCTGCATCTCTGAACTTTGCAGCACATGAAATCTGGACAAAGCCAAAATTTATTTAGGGGGGACAAAAGCCCAAAAACCAGGGACACATTTTAAACATTGCTTGTATAATGTTGGAAAGTTGCTAGAATAAAATGCTGTGCTACCACCATACATTTCACTGCCAAGTATTGAACCCAGGTCCCTGTGCAAAACAGCCAGAGCAACATACCACTATGCCAAATCATCTATTTTTATGAAATAAAGGAAGACTGAAACTTAAATGGCTACCATTTAGTGAATTCAGTTCTCACCATAGCTGTCAACATCTTAGCACAAAACACCTGAACAAAGCCAATAATAGGGGAATACAGCCCCCAAACATATTCAATGAGTTCGGTTATCACCATAGCTCTCAACTTTGGCACAAAAAAACCTGGACAAAGCCAATAATGGGGGAATACAGTCCAAAAATTAGGGACAAATATCCACTGAGGACACCAGAGCAAACCCACACAAACACAGGGAGGACATGCAGGCTCCACACAGAAGGCACCCGAGCCAAGAATCAAACCAGACAACCCATAGCTGTCAGGCAACACTGCTACCACTGCACTACTGTCTGTTTTAAGTAACAAAAATACAGAAACCACAGATTTTAAGAGGAACAGAACAAATATGAGGCAAAAATCTGCAAATGTTTTAGAAATGGTGGTGGGTAGGGAATTCAGGCTCTTGTCACTTGGGCCCAAGGTACAGGGTTCAAGCCTTATTCTCATGCATGCTTGGAGTTCTGGTCTGGCTAACAAAGCAGCCAGGAACTAAGCACGCATGCGCAGAGTCCGAGATTTTTTTTATTTTTTTTTATTTTTATATGTTCTATGGGACGGTGGGGGGACTGGGGACTTTATTTTATGCACAGGTTGGGGACCCATTTTACAGGTGGGAGGGCTGCAGTCCCGCAGTCCTATAGCACAAGCCGCCCCTGATGATTAACAAATACAATGTGTTGTACTCACAGTGAAAGGTGTGTGTGTGCTTAATTGAAGACAGTGGTTATGTATATCTTCTACTGGGTAAGTTGCACTACAGTTGAATGAGTTGCTGCATGTTTGCTGTCAGGATTTGGACTGCCTAGTTATAGTAATTTCCCTTTGTGGGACTGCCCATGTTTGCATTGCTTAGCTACCCTTAATATTGTTTTGGTCATTAAAAAGTACAGCATTCAGGATAATAATACAGAGACTCCCAGACCCAGAGGGTAAGGTCAGAATTTGATAACCGGTTGTAACAGCTCCAGTTTTCTCATGTAGGGATGATAAAACATTTTTCCTGTCATAAGGCTTCCAGAAGTGCTAGTGAAAGTAGCACAGTTGTTTGAAAACCGACTTTTCAGTTACAGCTTGTATATGCACCGTCATGATGGCCGCGGGGTATTTCTTCCTTTTGCTCCTACTCATTTTTTACTTTGGCATTTTACATTTAAGGACGATTTGAGTAGTATTGTACAGTGAAGACTAGTAAAGGGTTGGCTTGTTTACTGTATCAGCTGTGTATAGTAAGGTGTCAGTAGGTGAACAGCTTTAAAAAGGGGCACTTGGAGAACTTTGAAAATATTTTCACTATTTTGAGTTTTCGATATGTTGGATGTTCTTCTATTCCCATGTTGCACTATTCTTAGTGTGGGATTCTCCACCTCAGGCAACCCAAACATCGGCTCCTATATAAAAGCTTAAGCCTGGTTGCTGGAGGTGCGTGGGATGTCACACATAGGGCCATAAACCAGGGACCTTAAATGTGACGTCTGCATGTGCAGATGTCAGAACTTTTCACCCACAGTCGAACATCAGATTGATCATATCACTCCTCTACTATCAAGACGTTTAACGCTAAGTGCCGCATTGGGGATTTCACTTTTTTACCTTTGCTTGAGCTTGGTTTGCTGTCCTCCCCATTTAGCCAATGTCCACTAAGAAGGGTAAATGGCATTGCGGGCATCAGGTTCCACATAAAGACTCACACGACTGTTGCGTCTTTTGCTTAGACCGAAAACACGACCATACCTGTTGTTCAATTTGCCAGTCATTCGTCCCTAAGACACTCAGAAGCCATCTGGCCTCCCTTAGTCTTTACTTAGAAAACCAGAGGCTAAATAAATTAGCTCGTAGAATGGCTCCAGAGTCGGCCGCACTGGTAGAGCCTCCACGCAAAAAAGGCCAAGTTGTTACGGCCTACTACTACTGCCCTCCACCATTGGATGCCCTGCCAGCCTCCGATTTAGGAGTTGAGGGACGTCTGTTAGAGCCATCTGCTTTGACTCCCCTCAAGGAAGCCGCTTCAGAAGTAACGGTCGGCACGTCTATGGAGGTAGCTCAGACATTGGTTTCTACCGATGTCGAGGGGGAACCAGGACTCACTGGAAGCCCGACTGGGATTCCACAACCTGAAGCCCCAGCTCCAAAAAAGGCCCCTGAGGACTAGGCCTTCTCCCACGGTTACTCCTTTGAAAAGGATACAGAAAAGTAAGCATCTATCTCCATCGGCTGAGGGATTACCTGACTGTCAATCCTTCACGCAGTCCTTTATGCAAGCCTTCATGGCCCTTAGGCCCTCGGCCTCTTCATCCTCCACCATTCCTGTTCTCAGCTCTAGACCTGGCTCAGCTACTTCAGTCCACCTTCCCACTTCTCATGCAGGAGAAAAAGAAGAGGAAGTTTACTCCTCATCAACAGATGAGTCAATTACTTATTTATCATGGATTGCCTCTTCACTGGAATATTATTCCCCTGATTAGGCATCCATTGAAGGGGACTCTCCCCCAGAGAACATCACCTTTTGGGGAGTCCATTAACAAAATGAAAGAAAATTTCCAATGAGATACTTCCCAAATGACTGAAACTCAAAAGAGATATTTTGAATTACTTCAAGTAGAATCTCCATCGGCCATCCCACCAGTTATACCCACCTGTCTTGATGCATTTTCTTCAGCATCAAAAAATCCTGATTCAAAATCACCTGCCGCTAAGAGACCTGATTGTTTCTACAAGGTGCCTGATGATCAGAAATTCCTGGTGAACCCCGCCTTGGCAGATCCAGCAATGATTGCTGTATCCCCTGACAAGCAGTCAAGATTAATACCTCCTCATCCCTTTTACCTACTGACGAGGACAGTAAAAATATGGACAAGATAGGCAAAAAAGTTTATACCTCCTCCATCCTAGCCTTCAGAGCCATCAACTATCAAGCTCATTTGGTAAAATATGCCTTGGACTTAGTATCCCAGGCCTGTAATCTCCTGTTCTCCTTGCCTGACTCCCCTAACAAGACAGCGGTAGCTTCAAAACTGCCCCTGGCTTCACAATTTGTATTTTTATTTATTTTATTTTACATTTGTTAAGTGGGAAAGTCCGACTGGATACAAGTCCATTTTCAGCAGAGGCCCGGGGAGAAAAGCTCCAAATGTACAAAACAAGTGTAAATGCAGTGAAATTATTACAGTGAGTTATCACAAAACTACATGTTTCTCTCACATACCCACAGCAAAGGTTGGAAGCAAGTAGCTGAGAAAGAGTTAAAGATTTCATCTGAAAAAGGAAAACACATATATTAAGGTGGTTATCATACATGGTGTAGTGTTAACTTTAAATCTTTCCAGTAGGTGGGTGTTATACAAAATTTTAAACAGAGTCAGAATTTTATTCTTGTAATGAGGTTCTCGTTTATGAATTATGTTTGAGTGGGGGTTAGTCAGGGTTTGTACAGGGACTTGGGTATTTCCTAAGGGATTTTTTGAATTGGGATAAGGAGGGGTCAGTGGTGAGTTCAGCAGGAAGTAGGTTCCAGTTTTTACCGGCAGAGTTGGAGAATAATGATTCACCAGCTAAATTGTTGGTTTTAACTGCACTAGCAATTTTTTGGAAGAGCGAAGGGATTTTAGGTTACTGTAGGGGGTAATAATATTTTTCAGTATGGGTGTACTGTCTGGTTGGTAGAGGATTTTGTGAACAACTGTTAGTTGGTTATATTGCAGTTGATAGGGTAGTTCAAGTTCACAAGTGGCCAGACATTCAATTAGATGCAGTTGTAATGCAGCAGATGCCTCTGCAAGATCTACTGCTTCCACATCAGTGCTACACAGATATTCTTGGCTTCACCTTCAACCCCTGCTAGAGGACTTTTAAGTCCAAAATTCTTGATGCCCCTCTTAACCACAACCTTCTATTTGGAAAACAATCTGCAGAACTCTTTAATATCCTGGAGCTCCTTGCTTTTCTCCTGAAGGTTTTTAAACACCTTCTGGTGTCTCCCATTCCTAAATACTATAGGAATCACCCAGCCAAGACTACTTTTGTCAGGAGGAACCCGATCTCTGCCATTCCTTCTTCTACTAGACATAGGAGAAGAGCCAGGAAACAAACCACTTCCAGACCAGTTTCCTCTCAACCCACCCAAAGACGGCCCTTTCATGACAAAAATGGCTCCAACAGCACGTGACTGCTTTGTCCACCTCCCCCTGTCAGCTCGCCTCTCACACTGCCTGCCCTTTTGGAAAACTATCACCACAGACCACTGGGTCTTGGCAATAGCGGAAGAGGGATATTTCCTCTCTTGGAAAGAAAGACCCCCCTGCAAAAGGGACATACCATTCCCACCCAAGAATCAACTACACCTTATTTTCTAGATCCTAAAGGATCTTTTGAATCCTGGAACTACAGAACCCGTCCCCCAGGACAAGAAGGAAAAGGTTTTTACTCAAGGTTATTTCTTGTATCAAGAAAGGATAGCCCTTGGAGGCCAATTCTGGATCTGTCATTTCTAAATCTCTTCCTAGGAGTTCCATCCTTCAGAATGTTATCCCTCCAAACCCATCTTTCACTATTGCCAGCCCAGGCATTCATGGCCACACTAGATCTCAAGGAGGCTTACCTCCACATCCCTATAAAAAGTTTTACTGGGCCCTGTTCTCATTTCCAATTTACAACCTTGCCCTTTGGTTTATCTACTGCACCCAGGGTATTCACAAAATGCCTGGCCCCAGCAATAGCCCATTGCAGAACCAAAGGCCTTCAAATTTATCCATACCTAGACAACATCCTCATTCTTGCGGAAAGAGGGTACCCTGAGAAACCAACTGCAGTTCACCATGTCCCTGCTACAAGGCTTGAGGTTCACCCTCAATCTCCCCATGTCATCCCTAATCCCACAGCAGGACAAAAATCTTCCTGGGAAGCAGGATCAGAACAGACATGATGTGGGCATTCCTCCCTCAAGACAAAGTTTCTCCCTTACTGCCCACTTCCAGGACCTGATCCAGGTACAACAACTATCAGCAAGACAATTCCTACAGGTTGTGGGTCTTATGGCAGCCACCATTCCTATGCTACCTTTAGCCAAGATGCATATGAGAAACCTGCAGTGGTATCTAAAGAATGTGTGGTCCCAACACAAACACCCTTGAGAATTTCAGATCCCACTCTTACCCTGCCTCAAAGCAGAATTGAAATAGTGGATAAAACAAATTCATTTGAACCCAGGTCTTCCACACCAGCTCAACACATGCATACAGATGCATCAGACCTGGCCTGGATGGCTACCATGAAGGGTCTCAAGGTACTGGAGAACTGGCATCCTGCCCTCCGGAAAAAAATATATCAATGTGAGGGAGATGACAGCAGTCCTTTTTAGCCCTAAAAGCCTTTACCGCAATCCTACAACCATGCCTCCTTCAAATCTTCACAGACAATACCACAGTCATGTGGTACCTCAACAAACAAGGAGGGACCAAGTCCTATCGCCTATGCAGGACAGCAGTACAGATTTGGGACCTAGCTTCCAGAAACAACTTATCCCTGCAGGCAACCTACGTCCCATCCAAAGACAACTAACAGGCAGATGTGATCAGCTGATCATCCTCTCCACATCACGAGAGGATGTTGAACAGGGAAGCTTTTCTAGACATCGTCCACCAGTGGGGAACATCTCAAGTAGATTTGTTTGCCTCACCCCAGAACAGACAATTGAAAATATTCTGCACCAAGGACCACTCCCCACTAGCCTGGAGGGTGGACGCCTTCAATATTTAATGGAAGGGCTGATTTCTATATGCATTTCCCCCTTCCCTTGCATTCCAAAGGTCCTCCTGCAGATCAGGAAGAACAAACCAAAAATGTTGCTGTTGACCCCCTACTGGCCAAGGCAGTATTGGCTCTCCCCTACTTGTATCTATCGCCAAGGGCAATCACCACAAGTTACCCCACAAGGTGGACCTACTCACACAGCAGAAGGAAACACTCATTCATCCTCACCTGCAGATGCTATGCCTAACTCTGTGGGTGATAAACTTTAAATTCCCTTCAGACACCACTACTCTGAGGACATGCTTTCAGTCCTGAGAGAGGCCAGTAAACCTACTACTACCAGGAGATCCTACATTTCAAAATGGGGAAGATTCTCCAAATGGTGTCTCAAAAAGCATAGGGATCCCTTTCTAGCGGATGTTCCTCTAGTCCTAACTTGTGTGTGAACTTATCAAGGCTGGCCTTTCATACTCTTCAGTGAAAGTCCACCTATCTACAATCTCTGCCTGCTTACCCCTAGACCCCCCCCCCGTGCTATCCAGGCTAGATAGAAAATTGTTCCTGAAAGTGGTCTTGCACATCAGCCCACCAAGAAAACTGGTCCCACTGCCTTGGGACCTAAACTTTATCCTAGAAAAACTCACACTGGCTCCATTTGAGCCAGCCTGCTCTGCAACTCTCCAAATGTGCACTTGGAAAACTATTCTACTGGTGGCCCTTACCTCTGCTAGAAGGGGGTCAGAGTAACAAGCTCTCGTGGCCTGTCCACTCTACACCATTTTCCACAAGGACAGGGTGACCCTGCGCACCAACCCTTCTTTCATGCCCAAGGTGGTCAAAGAACTTTTATACCAGTCCATTCACCTGGCCACCTTCTTCCCCTCTCCCACTAATGACAGTGAGAGGGTACTCCATTCCCTGGATGAGCACAGGCAACTGAGGTTTTATTTGGACAAAACTAAGTCCATCAGAAAATACAACCAACTATTTGTATCCTTCCACCCCAGGGCCCTGGGCAAGGCAGTCTCCAAACAAACCATTTCCTGCTGGATCATGAAAACTATCCACTTCTGCTACTCCTACCATGGCAAGGACCTACTTCAGGGAGTAAGTTCTCACTCTACCAGGGCTGTAGCATCCTCCAAAGCCTTCTTCAAAGGCCTGGACACAGCCTCCATTCTGGAGGCGCCCACCTGATCCTCTATACATACCTTTACCAGACACTACAAACTAGACCACATCTCTAGAGGCAGAGCAGGGTTTGCTATGGCAATCCTACAGGGCTTTCTGGAATCAGCTACATCTACCTCCACCCTTCCTTATTCCTAAGTTGTGGCACTCTCCCACACTAAGAATACTGCAACATGGGAATAGAAGGGCATAGAATAGTTTTGTAAAATCTTACCATAACCATGGATGTCCTTCTCTTCCATGTTGCAGTATTCCTATCTCTCCCTCCTACTCAAACTTAGGACCTCTTGTTTCTATTCTTTTTTTCCCTCACTGGATGACATCCTTATCAACTATCCTTAGACTTTTGTCCAACTGGGGCATTCATTTCTGAGGTCAGTGCATGCAAATGTCACATTTGTGGCACACGGTTTATGGTACCTACGTGTGAGATCCCACGCACCATACAGCAGCCAGGCTAAGCGTTTGTAGATGGGCCGGACGTTTGGGTCACCTCAGGTGGAGGATCCCTCATGTTTAGAATACTGCAACATGGAAGAGGAGGACATCTATGGTTATGGTAAGATTTTACACAACTATTCTTTTTCAGTCTTTTAAACTTTCAGTCTTATGACATAGACCTGTATGTGCATGTGTATGTATGTATATATATATATATATATATATATATATATATATATATGTGTGTGTGTGTGTGTGTGTGTGTGTGTGTGTGTGTGTGTGTGTGTGTGTAAATGGGCTTTGGGGAGATGTGGAATGTCACTTCATTGATATAGAGAAGCCAGAACTTGCTTGGAAGATTGAAAAATATCTGCTAGATATAATGCTGTGGCCTCCTTTCAGGGAAGACCTGAAATGGTATGCATATTGACTAAGGGAAATTTGTCCGTTCAACTGAGCTACTACCAGCTCTGCTTGCACAACACAATCAGGAGTGCAGCATATGCTGCACTGTAGTGCCACTATTGGTAAAAATGAATCCAACTATGTTGTTGTGTCTTTCGGATTTTCCCGGTTAGGGGTCGACACAGCGGAACTCCGGTCCGCTAATGATTGGTAGTTGATTTTTACGTGTGGAGTTACCAGCCCTGATGCACAACCTTTAACGAAGGTACGCCCATTCACGCATGTTTCCACGTAGAAGACGCTCCAGCTTTGAATTGAACTGGACAGCACACAGAAGACGCTCTAGCTGAGAATCGAACCGGACAGCGTCTTGATGTGGGAATAGAACACACAACCTTTGCGTCTTCCGGCACAAAAGGCAATTGTGCTTCCGTCTGAGGTACTGAGGCTAATAGCTGGTCTTACTTCTACGCATAGTGTTGGTTCTGGAACAAGACTTCTTGATAGGAGATGGTCTATCTCTTGCTTTACATTCCCCCCTCTGGAAAGTCCCAGGGCAAATGTGGGGATATTCACAGGCTGCCCTGACTACGCATTGTACATCTGGAGTTTGTGCCCTTAGATGAGAGTTGCCTCCATTTGACTGTAGCCCACAAAAAGAAAATGTCTTGCTTGTTTTTTGTGCATGCACACGTGCTAACTCTAGAGTATTTATTTTGGAGACCCTAGGAGCAGTCTTTGATAAAGTACCACTTACTGACTCTCTAGTTCTGCGGGGAGACTTCACTTGTAGAATGATGGAGACACTTAGATGGGCATGAGCAGTAGGAATGGCTTCTGTGATATGTTCCAGAAATGGTGAGTTATTGTGGGAGTTTGTGCTCATCATAGATAGCCCTTAGTAGTCTCCTGATTTAAACACAAGCTGTTCACAAGTATACATCACCACTGAATGGCTTTGTAGTCGTATCATCAGACCTAAAGGCATATGTTGTGGACATTCATGTCAGAAGCGATGCTGATGTGTCAACTAATCACCACTTGGTGATGATTTGGGTCACATGGCTCTGATGACAAGTAGACATATTCAAGAAAACAGTATGTGGTGAGAATATCTTGTGAATGCCTGATAAATGCTGCTGTGTTGGAAGAGATCACCCCTGTCCACTGGAGGAGCTCCTCCATATATTGTGAGAAGTTGAGGAGGGACATTGAAATCTAAGGTGGCAGCAAGGAGCTGTGGCCAGGATGTGTTTGGTTCTTTTTGTGGTGGTAACCCAATGACTTCCTAAGGGAAGCTGACAGAGAAAGACCTGCTGTGCAGTGCTGGGAGTTAGGAGTTTTTAGATTTCATTGACATTTGCTGGTGGCTACAGGCAGGAGTGCAGCAGCTGCAGCTTTCACCAGAGTGAAGGCTCGACGTGGGAGGAGATTGGCAAGAGCACAAAAAATTAATTTCAAATGGGCTTGAATAGGTTATGGCAAACCATTAGGTTGGGAGGGGGCATTAGTCATGATGTTCCTAGTAAGGATAGAAAATACCAAGTTAGACTGGGACATTGTTGGGAGGTGTTTATCCTCACATTCAGGAGGATCAGTGAACATTCTGTTCTGGTTGTGGAACAGTGGATTCATTATTTTTCTTGCATAGCTGTTGTAAGGTTTATGGAAGTTTGCCAGTATAGTATGTCTTATGTGGACGTAGAGAAGGCTAATATGATCATGCGACTTGGAATTTATTTTGTAGGAGGTGCTACAATGCTACTAGTTTCCAAAGCCACTGTTGTGTGTCATTTGGTCCTCACGTTTGCAAAGCAAAATGTGTGTCCTTAGTTTATGTTGCATGAGAAGTGTTTAGGATTGCCATAGGGCTGCACATTTTATCTCCCCTTCGGTTCTTGATTTTCCCAAACTTTCTTGTAAAATATATTAATGAGTACCTAAGGTTTGCAGAATATTTATTATGAGGATGTTAGAGCTATGTTTATATTTTACTTCCGTTGTTCCCCGTTTGGCTGTAATCTTCCAGCATGCGTCAGGACAGCTTACTGTTACTGTGAAGTGGCTGGTATAAAAATAAGCACATCCAAGTCATAAGTCATGGTTTCCCTTAGAAAAGAGTGGATTGAGTGCAAGTGAAGGTTGGAGCCATTACTCCAAGTTGTGCAATTTAAGTATCTTGCCCACAACTGAGAGCAGAGGGGATTGGGAAATTGGCCAGTGGATTGGTGCAGCAGTGGCATCTTTGTAGATATTCTGCTAGACTATGGAAGTAAGCATATCTCTCAAACTTTAAGCACAAGAACTCTGGGCGAAGCCAAAAATAATGGTGAACAAAGGCCCATAATCAGGGACATGTTTTATTTTCCTTATAATCTTAGGAGGTTTTATTTATTTATTTTATTTTATTTTACATTTGTTGATCGGGATAGTCCACTGGACTCAGGTCCATTTCCAGTGGAGGCCCAGGGAGAAAAGCTCCTCATATAAAAAAACATATAATATAGCATATAAGATATCAGATATGAAAATTACAGTCAAATTTAAATTGACATAACTCAAATAGCATAGACAGACATAACATAGCATATACAGCCATAATGTTTGTTTGTCTTTCGGCTTTTCCCAGTTAGGGGTCGTCACAGCGGAACTCCGGTCCGCTAATGATTGGCAGTTGTTTTTTTATGGTGTCGAATTGCCAGCCCGACGCCCAGCCTTCAACGAAGGCACGCCCATTCAACACATGTCTTTTGAAAGCCCACTCGACCGGGGGGAGGACATGCAGACTCCACACAGAAGGCACTACCAACCCAAGCCGAGAATCGAATGGGAGAACCTCTTGCTGTGAGGCAACAACGCTTCTGCTGCACCACCGTGGAAGTCAGCATATACAGCCATAATAACACAATTAATAAGTCAGAGAAATACTACATCACTACTACAGTCTCAAGTCCAAAAAAAATCCACATATTTACTAGACTGACATGTGTAAGACACCAGCTTCTTAAAGACTGTTAAAGTCTAAGCAAGAACAAGTTATCATTTTTACTGTATCATATGTATATATAGAATCATAGGACATTGACCTCTTAACACTACTCGAGATGTAAGAATAGTCATGTAAGTGCAGGAGTAATGAGTAAAGAGGAGGAGGGTCTAACCTAGATGAGGGTCTAACCTGGTGTAGTACAGGAGCATAGCCAGTGTTTAGTGAGATAGGTTTTTAATGATTCTTTAAACTGTGTGAAGGGAGTGATAGTAGGTATACGAGTGTTCTAGATTTTAAATACATAGTTAGAGAAGAGGGAATCCCCTGCTGTATTACTAGATTTAGTTACTTAGAGAATAAATTTGTTACTCAGCAGTCTCTCCTGTTTTTGGAGTGGAGGTGAAGTAGGTTTTGTAATGCTGTTTTTTTTTTCTGGTTGAAGCAGAATTTTATGGGCCAGAGAGAGTTGATTGTAGTGTAAGAGTTGGGGGAGTTCCAGCCAGTTGAGCTGCCTCAAGGATGAGCAGTGGTGAGATCTAAATGGGGCGTCAGAGGCGAATCTAACGATTTTGTTGTAGCAGGAGTCAAGATTGGCTAGATCTGCTTTTCTGAGGTTGGTAAGTATAGGTGAGGCTTAGAGGAGGGAAGAAATAAGGTGAGTGTAGGCTATGGTTGCTTTGTTTGTTGTGTAAGAAGTTGTCTGTTTCTATAGATTACAGTAATTGAAACACAAATGTATGTCATTATTTAGTTATTTCAATCGTCATTGATTTGCCAGAAAACCACAAATGTTACGAAGAACAGACCAAAAAGATGAGGGGGAAAAATCTGTGGATAGTTGAGTGGTATGAAGGTAAGCAAGAGTTGATGGAAGTAGTTATTAGTTTACAAGTTGTTCAATGTCCCTTAGCCTCACTAATGATAATAAACTTTGGGTACTGAACTAAATATGAGATAAATCAATGAAAATTATCAGACTCTGCAGCAAAATGAAAATAAATTAAAAACATACCCCCATATAAATATTGTAGCACAGTCAGCAAAAACCTTGATTTGATTACTTTGCAGAACATCTGAAAGACATAGGTTGTGAAAGGATCAACAGCTGTCAGACTGATCAAAACTGAACCTGTCATACCTGGCTTTGACTAAGTCCGTCCACAGAAATAGGTTGTTTGATGCCAAACAGACCGTGAACTCCAAATCATTTGCAAAAGCTGCCAAGCACAACTTTGCAGTTTTCTTGTTAGTGTTTTTTTAATGAAAGTAGGGGTTGCTTAGGAGCACAATCCACCTTGCAAAAAAAAAAAAAAAATCTGAGTACCATAAATCAAAAGTAACTGCAATGATTTGGCTTTGACACATTTCAGTCGTGCACAAGAGTCAATGGCCTGACATTTTTTTTTTTACATACCTAACATCAACTTTAACATTTAACACCAAGATGCTCTCCCACATTTGATTCTCAGAAAATGCAATTTGTGTATTAATTTTGTAACACTCAGGAGGGCTGCTGATCTAACTATATATTATGTAAATGGTAGTTTACTGGAGCAAAACATTGTAAATAGTTGTTGAAAATGATGACTTTCGTAATGAAACTATCGCCTGTTTAATTTTTGTAACGTGTTCCTGTTGTGTTTGTTACTAAACTACCAGTACTGACTAGCTGCCTGCCTCTTACCCAGGTTATAGATTAAAATGATACCAGTGATTAGATGTAGATGCACATAAAGTAAGCAGTCAATGCTGCATTGAGAAACAAGGATTAATAAGTTTGACTCAAAAATATGCTGTATACTGCCAGTAAGCATTTGAAAAGATGCCTAAATACCGGTAAAGCTTTAACTTGTCTTTGAAAAATTCTCTATCTGCTAGTACAAGAAAGTAAAACATATTTATTCCTACACTGTCCTTGCTCACTTCATGTCAAAACCAAAAAGTACAACATGGTGATTGTGAATTTAGCCTTTCTTTGCGAGGCACAATCTTCCTAGAAATAGGGCGGAAACAGCATTACTTTGATCCATTTTTCTTGTATTCCTAGCACTGAGAAACAAGTAAACCTTTGCACAGAAGTTGAGCCATGGTGGGGGAGGGGTGATACCAAACTGGCTTTCTCTGCCTTTGATTCTCAAGGTAAGGTATAGCGTGACTGCAGAAGAAGTGCTTGTATTCCCCAGAGCCTATAAATCTCATCCCTGAGCAGTGCATTTATTTCCCTTTGTAAGAAGTGGGGGGAAAAGGAGTTAGGATTTAGTTAGATTTTCCTTTAGCCAAACCTCTCCCTTTGCCTGGTTTTCACAACTGTATTTATTCAGCTGTTTTGTTTCTTTAGGTAAGTGTGCCATTAAACTCTGTTACATTTGGCAGTGTAGGAATTCTTACTCTCCAGCACTTTCTTAATGGAATTTTTCTATCTGTTTTTCTTCATTTTGTGCAGTAAAGTGGAGGATGAAAGTATAAAAGTTAGGGTCTGCTTTTGCAGTCTTTTCTAGGTGGCACTTTAAAAGTAAACTGCCTTATCGACTGAGTGTGTTCTTATTTTGCCCGACACCCATTATTTATTTATTTGTTCTTCTAAAGCCTGAGGCTCACTTTTTATTTATTTATTTTTGTTAATGAATTAACAGTTAGTGTCAAGTGTCTCTCTTCATAGATTACTTGGGAGTGCTGTTTGGTTAAGTGACTTGCTCAGAGTTATACAATAGAAAGAGAGCGAGCATCAAGCTTGTGACAGCGGGATGAAACTCCTTAGTTCATTGCATTGTTTCCCTTCTGTGTACTACCTTTATTTATTTATTTATTCAGTCCTACCTAATGCAATGAACTGTTTCTATTCACCTATATTTCCCACTTAGAATAGTAAGTTTGCTGCCTCGACTCTATTTAACTAATTGAATTTTTATTCTATATATAATCTGTATTGAAAGTATTATGCTTACATCATTATTATTACTTGTTCATTATTACGTTTGTTTTCTATGTATAAATATTGTAAAATAGTCGTCGTTACTTTGTAAAACCTATTACTGCAAAATTGTAATTTATTTTTCTTGGAGCTTTTCTCCTCAGGTCTCCACTGAAAATGGGCCTGTGTTCAGTTGGACTAATTCAGTTAACAAATGTGAAATAAATAAATAAAATCACTGTGATAACAAGGTAACCGGACTGGTTAACAAACTCTTTTCAGACATGACCCAGGCACCAAAGACACAAAAAGAAAATTATACATAGACTAAAGAATACACAAGAATTGCTCATAGTACAATAGCATAGTAGGAATAGTACGTGTATGTTATTTACAGTATCCCTAAGCTGATTTTGAAAAGAGCAATACCTTTATTTATGTACAATTAAGGTCTCAACTTCACTCAAATTCTTGGGGGTTGGCGTAATGGTTAAGGTGTTAACCTCATAGGAGCAAGGTACAGAGTTTGATTCCATCCTTTGGTCTCTGTCTGATTATTGGCTAGGCATGTAACAGTCTGCAGACTGATTGTCTTGTATTTACTATGAACCAAAGCCAAAACTAATGGGGGCAAAGTCAAAACTTGGGGACTATATGTAAATGTTACTATAATTTACTTCAGGAAATGCATTTCCTGAACATTAAGGAGTAGGAAAGATGTAACGCCTGACACTATTTATTGACTGCCATCCTTAGTAATTTGTCATGAAATCAGAAAGTTTTATAAGGGGCAGGGCAAAAATTTGAGGCAAAATAAAGGAAATTCTGCAGAATCAGAAACAGCTGAGAGATATGTCTTATCAATATATGTTAGCACTATACCTCCTCTTCGGCATGATCTACCATAGTCATCCCGTCCCAAGGATACCTAGTTTCATCCCTGTATGAGAATTGTAAAGGGGCTGTCGATATGTCTCGCAGTTCATTATAGAGGATTAAGGTTATATGAGCTTTTATTGAACTTCATTCTTTAGTTCTGGTTTTCATTCCCTGTGTCTCCCATTTGCTTTCGTATAGCTCTGCTTCCTGGTTATCCTGGAAAAGGGGCACGTTCTGCATGGGTTTGCCAGATTAAGAAATAATACACATTGAGGCTGACATGCTGTTTGAGGGACATATTAACTGGGGGCCCATGGGCATTGGTGTCAGAATTGTTAGTGTCATCACAAAAAATGGCTGAAATAACTCCTCAGACATTTATTTCTTAATTACTTATTGGAAGAAGAATGTCCAGCTTCTGTTTAAAATAAAAATTAGTATAATTTATTGAAGCCTAGAAGCAAATGGCAGACATCCTAAGCCGCATGCTAATTCAGATAAAATCCTGAGACAGAAAATAAGATAGCATTGCAACATATTTATCACTTACTTTGACATGATGCATGAATGCAGTTGTTAATGTCAGAAAAAATGCAGTTACATTTAAATATTTTATTGTAAAAAGAATTGCACAGTGATCTGATGTATAAGGTCTCTTTCTGTACTGGATGGTCAAGTGAAATGGCTTTAGGTACAACAACAGAAGAAGGTAAGAGGTGCACTGATACATTAGAAGCAGCACATGCTCAGACAGGTAATACATTCATTGATTTAAGACGCCTCAATGCCTTGTGTGCAGTAAAAGGCAAAAAGTTGCACTCCTGCATTCTTTTGCATTCACTGCTTGAAAAAAAAACTAAAAGGTAAAAGAAAGCTTTCAGCCTAATAATGCATCTAAACAAAGCCAGCTTCACACTTTGTGTCTTAGACATTCAGATATGTAAATTCTGATTAGCTGGAGTATCCTAATAAAAAACAAATGTCATTTGGCCACATGTAAAAAAAAATAAATAAGCCGTCTGAAGTACTGCATCTTTCATATCAGTCTTTCTTATGCCTTACTGTTTTATTAATTCTCTAATGGACTAAATCATAAAAATGATGCTGCATCAAAGTCAGAGAGCAGAGCAAAACTTCAAATGACACTGCATATCAGCAGTAATGCATGATTTGTTTTTTTTGGGGGAGGGCACAAGTAAGTCAATAACATGACAGCAAACTTAAGTTAATAGTTCTCCCTGCTAGCCATGTTGAATGTGTGTTTTACAGTGACTACAGTTTTGCAGTCTAGAATAAAACACCATTTACTGCATCCTTATAGAGTTGACTATGAAGCTGTGGATTTTGGTTTTCCAAATATGCACTACTTTTGATGTCTAAAGAGACTGAGGGGCCTGCTTACAGCTTGACAACACTGTGCACAATTGGTCATATAGTTAATATTTCAGCTTTACAGAATGTAGCAGTTATCAGAGGTAATATGCAGAATCAAAAAAAGATAAACAGCTTATCAACTTAAGTGGAAAAAACACTTGCAAGTAAAGCATGTTGAGAGTGTTAAAAAGTGAGCAGGTGGTTCTTACACCAGATTTCCTGCCCATCTTATATGACATCTTATGCCTTTTTTTGGTCCCTCTTAACGCCATAGTGCATCCAATGCAGACGCAATCACGCTTATCATGAGGTCCTCCCAGATCCCATCATTGTGAGGATGAGAAGGAGTAGGACTTTTCCTTCTTTTGATCTTCTCCTGTCAAGCATACATGCATGCACTGATGACACAGCAAAGCGAGCATGTCACCAAAGTGCTGTTGCTGCAGCACAACACCCCTGTCATGCATGCATTGATGGCACAGCGGAGCGAGGAGGCTGTAGCACAACACCCCTGTTATCCATGCATTGATGGCACAGCGGAGCGAGCATTTCTCCAAAGTGCTGATGCTGTACCACAACAGTCCTGTCATGCATGCATTGATGACACAGCAGAGCGAGCATGTTACCAAAGTGCTGATGCTGCAGCACAACACCCCTGTCATGCATGCATTGATGGCACAGTGGAGCGAAGATGCTGTAGCACAACACCCCTGTTATGCATGCATTGATGGCACAGCGAAGAGAGCATTTCTCCAAAGTGCTGATGCTGTACCACAACACCCCTGTCATGCATGCATTGATGACATACCAGAGAGAGCATGTCACCAAAGTGCTGATGCTGCAGCACAACACCCCTGTCATGCTTGCATTGATGGCACAGCAGAGCGAGCGAGCATTTCTCCAAAGTGCTGATGCTGCAGCACAACAGCCCTGTCATGCTTGCATTGATGGCACAGCAGAGCGAGCATTTTTCCAAAGTCCTGATGCTGTAGCATAACTCCCCTCTTAAATCCTTTCCTACAGAAAGGAGATCAGGCTACAGGCCACATAGGCTCATCAGTCCTTACTGAGCTATATCTGTCTGTGAGGATCTTAAGAAGCCTAGCCTTACACTTCCATGGTAATTATTAAGGCTTATATTTTGCAGCATGAATCGCCAAAGACGGACCACACAAGTATATGTTTAGTACTTAGATATTTCCCCAGCCATGAGGACCACTGGTGTAAAACCAGGGGTAAATATGTGGTTACCCATTTGTTTGTCCAAGTTCCACTTGAATAGAGTAAGAGTAGTAGTCTGCTTCATGTGGAGGGGAAGCCAGTTCCATAAAAGGGGTATTCTCTGTTATCCATACCTATCCCTCTAGCATTTTCTGATAATTTTGCAAAACAGGTTGAGGTCCCTTGACTGGGTAATGCTAATACCATTGGACTTCTGAATGTGTAATGGGTGTGCTAGAACAAGGTCTGTTGAGGCTGTGTACACAAGGCAGAGGTCGCCTGTCAGTAACCTGCATTATTATACTTAGAAAAAAGACAAGACATTGAGTTGGTCTGAATGATTTTTATGATGTAGGGCCCTTGTTTTTGTTTTAGTGAGTTACTAATTGTATATATCCTGTATAGTTGGCAAAAGTATGGTTTACAGGAGTTTGATAAAGGTGAAAGAAAAAAGAAAACAAAATATTTAAATGGACAAGGGTGACTACAAATTGTACAGGCTGTGCTTGTCATGCATTTTTTTAGGACATTTCTGGCCTGGATGGGCCCCTTCTTTGGGAGAGTGCATCCCTTTTGACAGGTCTTGTGCTGTTAATGTTTTAATACATTAGATGAATAGGTTCCTACTTTGTGTGAATAATACATTAGGAAATTTGATGGTTATTTTTTTTTTTTTGTTTATGTAGGTAGATTCAGCACTAACTGCACTGGAAAATTGCAGTTATGATGCCAGCCAGGAAGTGAGTGCATTGATTTTATTTTTGTATTTTTTGAGGATTTTTGCAGCCTTAACTAGAAATGAAAACATGCCTTTGTTATAGACAATAATAATGAGTATAAATTATATTTTCTATTAGGGATTGCAGTAGGAGGATATAAGATGATATGTGCCGTGTTTGCCATATTAGATCTATTATTACTACTTTAGTACATTCATAGGGAGATTTGAATATAAAAGTATGGGGTACTGGTGTTTTCTTAGTGTTACCCTTACTTTAGTAATAGCAGTGCCATATATGGAATTTAAGGTCTATGCAAGACAACATTTTTAGAAATGGAGTCCCTGTCATTAGATGCTGGTATTTTAAAATTGAATAATAAAGCTCTTTTACTCGAGAAAAATAATATTAAATATTACACTTGGTAAAATTAAATATATAAGTAGCTAAAATGTGCACAAAGAAGATACAACTAAATGTGTTTAAAGTTAAACAGATGGCAGGATGAAAAATTCTAACTAGTACCTTATCTAGCTATATCACTACTAGTAGTTGAAAAAGTATACTGAAATTGTGACTGTCTCTAATTTAGAAATCAAAACCATAGTTATAAATCTTCATAGGCACATGTAATCCAGCTTGAGCTGTGTTTCTGAAAGACAATCTACAGTGTACAGCCTAGAAATAAGGCAGTAACTCCACTGTCATTTGCTTCCTCTCTACTTCATAATCCAGGACATTTCTTCCTCTTTTGATTTAGAAGAATATTATGCTTTTTGTGTTTTTCATAGTCTTACTTTGGGTGTGTGGAGTAGAGTCCAACAAGCTAGTAGCCAAATAAGTTATTTTTAAAAGCTAAAAGAACTGTAAATGGGTGCATGGTTCAGAAGCAAATTTCATTTCAGTTTCTTGGGTTCTGTTCCACCAGTGGTAATCATATTTTCCATAAATGTTATACACTTAATAGGCTGCAGTATTTGCAACAGTTATATTTGCTTTAGCTTAATATTATCTTTTTAAAAGAGAAAGTAGTAATAAAAGGCTATTAAAACATTTAAGTATGTCAACATTTTTTAATGAAAAACATTATATAACTTTCCAAGGTGGAGTGCAGCTCTGTTTTCACATAAAGACTGCTTGGTACTAATATAGAAATCACAGTAAATCTTTATAGGAGAACCACACCCACAGACTCAAAAAACTTGTTTATTTCGTCATGGTTTGGTGTTTCCTACATTTTAACAAAACTCTGGGACTATTTACAGGGTTTTAAATATTTTTATACATAATTTCTGAGTCTGACCACATGGGGTCTGGCATCTTGGATTAATTCTGATTGTTTGGTCTGCCTCTAGGTATCCCACAATGCAGTGCTTGTCTGTTAAAAAATTACATCATGCAGGCCTCTTTCTTCCTAAAGCTCCTGTCACTACATTGATTTTACATGCATACACTGCTGTCTTTCAGTCAGTTTTAAGTAACATTTCATGCTGTTCAATGACTACTTGAAACACAAACAGTGCAAATGCCACAGAACAGACTTTCAAAGTGCTTTTTCCTGCTGCTTCTTTTTTAGAATGGCCAAACTGCAGTCTTTTGTGAAGCCTGAATTGTACTACTTTAACTCATCTCCCATCCCCCTTCACACCTAACTTCCCTAGCTGTCAAAGTGCTAAGAGTAATTTGTGCTGTTACCTGCTGTGATTGACAGCTCACAGCAGGCGACCTGACTCATATACTGTTTCCTTGTTCTAGCCTTTACTTTCTGTATGGGTAGGGGAAGGACCAGGAAGCATACCTCTCAACTGTTCAGATTTTTGCCTCATATCTTTGGTCCATTTTTCATAAACGTGTATTTTTCTGGCAAATCATTGGCAAATAATTAAAGATTGAAGTTAGAAAATAATGACAGTCATTTGAGTTTCAGACTTCTTACCCTTCAGAAAATTCATGCTAATGCAAAGCCTGTTATTTTATCAACTTTCTAAGTCTATAAGAGCAATATTTAAAAATTGTCCCTATTTTGGGGTCTTTGTCCCACTTTTATTTATAGCTTTGTCCAGATTTCTTGCTTTAAGAGGTTGAGAGGTATGCCGGGAACCTTTGACATCAACACATGGGTGGGTTTTTTGGACGGTCCTGGTGATGTCAGTTTGGGGAGAAAATTGGCCAGAAAACTGCCTGTATTCAGTGACCTTGATGACATCAATCAATTCAAGGCTGCAGCAAGTTTTTCCAGGGTGGGATAAAAGTTTATTGAAAGTGAAACCACCACAGTAAGGTAAGGTACTGTTCTAGTGGAGAGAAACAGTCAATTTAAAATATTTTAAATGCTATATTCTTTATTCATAGCAGGGACAGTAAATAGTGAGAAAAAGGACAGAGAATTGAGCATTTAATAATAGAATCCCACTGTTGTCCTTTAAGTGGCATAATACAAATTTTACATTTGTTGACCAGGAAATTCCAACTGGATACATGTCCATTTTCAGCAGAGGCCCAGGGAGAAAAGCTCCATCTCACATATGAATAACATTGTACAGTATATCTTGGTGTAGAATGCTAACTAGATAACATACAAAATATTGTAATAAAAGCTCCAGTCATGCAGATAATAAACAGGATAGTCATAACTTCGTATACAATACATAGGTAATAGATAATAATTCTAATGAGCATTAGGAAAAGTCATAGTTAGTCCAGTAAAAGGGAAAGGTATGGAAAAGTGAGAATTAATGTAGGATATCCCCTGATTAACTTTGACTTAGTAATAGATGTATGGTAGTGTATAACTAAGGTAAAAAAAGATAAGAAATATATGAGCGAGGAGGATGGGTGGGAGGGTAGAAATAGAAAGCAAGGCATATGCTTTTACATAGCATGAGAGAAATACAAAACTGAAAACATAGATTGTAGCAGAGAATGAAACATAAATTGTAGTACAGGTTGATATATCACATATTTGGGTGAAGCAGAGTTATCCCATAGTAGGAAATTTATGAGAGTTAGAGCTGTAAAAAAAATGTAATAGAAGTAAAGTGGGGGGTGGGGCACGATTTATGTTGGGTCCTGGCAGGATCAGATCCAAGAGCTAGATAGGGTGTTTGTTTAGCTCTTTTTTTTTTTGGAATTGACTTTAAAAAGTACTTAAGTAACATGTTACTTAAGTAGAAGAAAAATACTGGGACATGGCTCCAAAATCCAAACGAAATATAAGACTCCAAGATCCAAACGAAGAATAAATTAATAAAAATAGGCCTTTATTCAAAAACACAAGCGCTTTCACATAGCTTCTTCAGGTGTATGTTAATCAACTGGAGGACACACCTATATATATATATATATATATATATATATATATATAGAAGGAATCACATCTTCACATTCCAATTAGATTAAAGGTGCAAAACTATCTTATAAAATACATATATAAATGAGTACATACTTAATAAAATACTTTCATATGAATAAAAATATATATATAAATGTACTACACAATATATATAAAAAATCAAAGGAATATTTTAGGAATATTTTACTATATAAAATGTATACAAAAAGTCATCTTCTCAAGCCTCTGGTATGTAGTATGGGTTTCAAAGGTATACATTCATTGAGACCATGTCCTATATTAGATCTCAACATCACTATCCATCTAGCTTCTGTTTCTTCAGTCCTAAGTCTGACATCCCCACCTCTATCACTCTCAAAGGACTTGGATAGTACTTTAAACAAAAATTTATGAGAATCACCCATGTTATTAACATGCTTAGCCAACGCATTAACTTTGGATCCCTTTTTAATATGGTAAACATGTTCCCTTATTCTCTCTCTTAAAGTACGATCAGTTTTGCCAACATAAAAATGTTGACAGGTGATACAATGGGCAAGATAAACAACATGTGAACTCGCACATGTAGCATGCACTCTAATATCAAAAAGCTTATCTGTGTCTGGATGTTTGAATGACAGAGATGTATCTATATAACTACATTGCCCACATTTGCCACAGGGTTTAGTGCCGGGCAACAATTTTTCTCCCATAAATTCTTTAACTCCACAGAGTCTTCTCTGTAAATTCTTTTTGTTCCTAAATGTAAATTGAGGTTTCAGACCTACAATATTAGATATGCCAGGTTCAGTCATTAAGACCTCCCAATGTTTGTTAATAATGCCAGTATATTTACCGATATCACTTGTGTATGGAATGCATACTTTTAACCTGTTATCTTTCAAAAAAGTTTGTTTGAGTACAGGTCTTGAAAAATAGGGTTTAGCTCTAGTATGCCTTAGTTGTCTAACAACCTCTTCATTCTTAGTCACCATAGTGTGTTGATAACCTCTCTCCTTTAATTCTGTGGTAGTTAAAAGCATTTGTCTCTCATATTCACAGGTCCCAACACTTAGCCTGGAAGCTCTATAAAACTGATTTTGGGCAACATTGTTGAAAACATATTGTGGGTGCATGCTGTCTCTAGATAACAGGTTATTAACTCTACATTCTTTCCTGAACATCCTGGTGGTAATCTTGCCAGCAGAATCTCTTTCAACAAAGACATCTAAGAAATTAATTCCTGTTATTGAGTAATTTAACGTAAACCTTAAAAAAGTAGTGGTCTGATTCAGATATTCGGTAAACTCAATGAGTTGATCAACAGTGCCTTTCCACAGAATAAAACAATCATCAACAAGATTTTTTTCAAGACCTGTACTCAAACAAACTTTTTTGAAAGATAGGTTAAAAGTATGCATTCCATACACAAGTGTTGTCGGTAAATATACTGGCATTATTAACAAACATTGGGAGGTCTTAATGACTGAACCTAGCATATCTAATATTGTAGGTCTGAAACCTCAATTTACATTTAGGAACAAAAAGAATTTACAGAGAAGACTGTGTGGAGTTAAAGAATTTATGGGAGAAAAATTGTTGCCCGGCACTAAACCCTGTGGCAAATGTGGGCAATGTAGTTATATAGATACATCTCTGTCGTTTAATATCAAAAAGCTTATCTGTGTCTGGATGTTTGGAGTGCATGCTACATGTGCGAGTTCACATGTTGTTTATCTTGCCCATTGTATCACCTGTCAACATTTTTATGTTGGCAAAACTGATCGTACTTTAAGAGAGAGAATAAGGGAACATGTTTACCATATTAAAAAGGGATCCAAAGTTAATGCGTTGGCTAAGCATGTTAATAACATGGGTGATTCTCATAAATTTTTGTTTAAAGTACTATCCAAGTCCTTTGAGAGTGATAGAGGTGGGGATGTCAGACTTAGGACTGAAGAAACAGAAGCTAGATGGATAGTGATGTTGAGATCTAATATAGGACATGGTCTCAATGAATGTATACCTTTGAAACCCATACTACATACCAGAGGCTTGAGAAGATGACTTTTTGTATACATTTTATATAGTAAAATATTCCTAAAATATTCCTTTGATTTTTTATATATATTGTGTAGTACATTTATATATATATTTTTATTCATATGAAAGTATTTTATTAAGAATGTACTCATTTATATATGTATTTTATAAGATAGTTTTGCACCTTTAATCTAATTGGAATGTGAACATGTGATTCCTTCTATATATATATATATATAGGTGTGTCCTCCAGTTGATTAACATACACCTGAAGAAGCTATGTGAAAGCGCTTGTGTTTTTGAATAAAGGCCTATTTTTATTAATTTATTCTTCGTTTGGATCTTGGAGTCTTATATTTCGTTTGGATTTTGGAGCCATGTCCCAGTATTTTTCTTCTTTTTAAGCTATCTTCATCACTTGGGACTTATAGTGTTTTATGGGCATTTTTGACTTTTGCATGTTACTTAAGTACTTTTTTCTCAAACCTCACTTTTTAAAAGCTTACTTTCACAGATGACTTTCTCTTTTCTTTCCTTCCACTTTCTTTGTTTTCAATAGTTGTACTCATACACTGGGTGTTATTCATGGCATACAATTTTTTTTAACTGTTGATATATCCTGCTGCCTTTTGCAAAATTCTGCTTTTGTTTTACAGTGTGTTCTGTTTCCATTCATTCTTAAAAATTGCTTATAAAGTCATTGTAATTTTTCTTACCGGCTTTATGTACCTTTTGTACATGTGTTCATACTTGGAACATTTCTCCCCAGGCTACCTCTGAAAAGAGACAACTTATGCCAAGATGGACAATTCCAGTAAATAAATAAATTAAAAACAAGAGATTCACTGCTAGCCAACCAAGTGAATGCTTCGTGACTACACTTCTTTAAAAACTAAAATATCAACAATGGCAAAAACGGAGCAAAAGCGGAAATATATAATGTTCAACTCTGGTTTATTCTTCAGTTAAAAACAAAGAAAATGTTGAGCGCGCTTTCGCTTATAGCTGGGATCTGATGAAGCTCTAAGCGAAAGCGCACTCATCCATTTTCTTTGTTTTTACTGAAGAATAAACCAGAAATAAATTAATTAATTTGATTGCCCCCCCCCCACCCCTTTAGTGCTGTGCCCAGATTTTTCCTGACTTTCTTAAAGTGAGATATCCTGCACTGGTCCTACTAGTAGATAGGCTTTATCAGTGACTGCTGTATTGTTGTCATTAGCTTCTACTTTCTTCTGCTAGGACTTTGTTCTTCCTGACCCATCACTTTATCTTGCTGTCCTTTCCTGACACATTTGCACCTTATCTAGACTGTCCAAGCATGAGAGATGAGAGGGAGCTTTGGCATTGACTACCTCATTACACTGTTAGGTGTTAAGATTCTTGCAGAGCTTTGATCTTTCAGATGCAAAGTGGATACAGACAGTGGCAGTATCTGAGCCTTGAGGCCACCCCAAACCATGAACTTTACGCAGAAAACATTTCAGCCAGTGGAGTAACTGTACTTGGATAGTGGTAGTGCAGGCAAGATTCAAATTACGAAAAGAAATACAAGTTGTCTTTTTAGATGCAACAGAAGATTTCAGGTAGACACAATGGAAGTGACAGCAGACTTGTTGGAGCTGAACTTCATAGTTTCATAGGTTAGTATGAAGTTAACTGCCCTTGTGAGGCTTTTTAAGCCTAGCCAATTATTTTATTATTTATTTTACATTTATTAACCGGGGGTGTCTGACTGAGCCGAAAAGGCCTGGGGAGAAAAGCTCCTCAAAGAAAAATTACAGATACATTTAGTTAGACGTGGTCAGTATACACACAAATTACAAAAGACATGTTTTTACACTGGTATGCGGCACATCAACAGTTACAGTGGAGAGAACAAACAAAAAATATTAATTTAAAAATAAAGGTAATTAATAGATTTGTGGTGTACAGCTGAATTTGGAACATAGGTAGAATACATACATAGTACACAGGTACAGTGCATTCATTGTAGATTAGCCAGTGTTTGTGAGTAAGATTGAAAACTATTATCAAGTACTCTAGATTTAGTATGTGTACCTTATCCACTTTCACTAGCCTGGGGAGCAATCATGGCACTGTCAAATTTGCTTGAGATGTTGCCTGATGAGGTCTTTAATGGAGGCTTTGGATGATGTGTTTTGAATGCTAATGGGGACAGAGTTCCATTTTTTAGCCACTGAACTACTATATAGCGCATCCAAAGCTATTGTAGCTGTTGGTGACTTTTAGTAGTAGTTTGCTTGATGATCTAAGAGGCATTTTGGCTGAGTGATGATGTACTAGATTTTTGAGGGCAGGACACTTATTGGGGAGGTAATAGATAGAATGATAGAGGCAGAGCTGATTGTAAGTTAGGAGGTTGGGCAGTTCAAGCCAGTGGAGCTGTCTCAAAGCAGTACAGTGATGAGTTCTATATGAGCAATTTGCAGCAAAGCGGGCAGTTCTGTTATAGCAGGCTTCCATTTTGCTTAGTTCAGTTTTGTTGAGATTAGTCAGAATGGGGGATGCATAGAGTAGGGTGGATAGAAGTTGGGAACGAGCAATGGTTGATCTTGTGTTGTTGGTAAGAAATGGTTTGATATGGTAGAGTGATCACAGTTTGGCATGTACTTTTTTAATAGTTAAGTTGAGATGACTATCACATTTTAGGTGGGAGTCTATGGTTATTCCCAATAGCTTAACCTGTGCCACTGGAGTGATTGGAGTAGCATTTGTGGAGTAGATAGTGAATTGACTGTTATCAGTGTTTTTGTTAGAACTGGTTATAATCATAAGTTGAGATTTCTTTGGATTGAGGATAAGTTGGGCTTTGGTAAGGCAGTTTTCAATGTCAGAGAATGCTAGCTGAGTTGTTTGCAGGAGGGTGGGAATGTTTTGTGCAGCACAGATTAAGGTAGTGTCATCTGCATACTGAATGATAGATGCATGCTGTGTGGAGTTATGGAGGTCATTTGTGAAGACACTGAATAGTAATGGTCCTAAGATAGAACCCTGTGGGACTCCTATAGTTATGGGCAGCTGAGGAGAGAGAGAATTTTCCCATTTCACAGCTTAGTACCTGTCAAGTAGCTTTGGAACCAGGTAAGAGTGGATTTTGATAGGTGATATTGATTTAGTTTGTGTAGCAGGATTTGGTGTGAGACTATGTCAAATGCTTTGGACATATCCAAAAAAAGAGTTGACACCTGTAGGCCTTCATTATCCCTTCAGTTATCCCTTGTGAGACTCAAAGCCTGCACCTTGTCTTCTTTTAATCTCACTGTAATGTATATTTTGTAGTATATTAGCTTGTTGCAGTATGATTTTCCTGCATTATTACTTTTTGTCCAAGTAACAAGGTCTAGATGTTTATCTCTGCTGTTTGGCTGAGATGTCAGCAAGGGCACGTGTCTGACGTTTATGAATAAGTGCAGCATGTATTCTGGCCAGTTTATCATTTATAAAATATAACTTCACACAGCCAGTGGCTGTAGAAGGAAGCACAGAGATTGAAGACAAGAAAGAGAAGTTCAAACAGATGAGGGCAGAGTGGGATGAATGGTAGGTATTTAGTAGTAGTAGTAATAGCAATAATAATAATGTAATTTGTTAACCAGGCGGACTCAATGGACACACAGTCCCTTTTCAGGGCTGACCCAGGAGCTAAATGATTATTCTGAGTCACACAGTATGATTGAAGCTGTGGAAGTCCAACCCAGGATTTATGTGTAGCAGTTCATTCTCCTAATCTCTGTGCCAAGCTGCCAGCCTCAGATAGGCAGGGCTGTCTTTGGGAAGGGCATTTCCTAAGTGCTGCAGCCATACTCTCCTTTAAGAGTTATGCATATAAGACAGATGTATGACAGAAGAACAGAGGACATTACAGGACAAGTTATGCATATAAGACAGATGTATGACAGAAGAACAGAGGACATTACAGGACAAGTTATGCATATAAGACAGATGTCCTGTAATGTCCTCTGTTCTTCTGTCATACATCTGTCTTATATGCATAACTTGTCCTGTAATGTCCTCTGTTCTTCTGTCATACAAGTTATGCATATGACAGATGTGTGACAGAAGAACAGAGGACATTACAGGACAAGTTATGCATATAAGACAGATGTATGACAGAAGAACAGAGGACATTACAGGACACGTTATGCATATAAGACAGATGTATGACAGAAGAACAGAGGACATTACAGGACAAGTTATGCATATAAGACAGATGTATGACAGAAGAACAGAGGACATTACAGGACAAGTTATGCATATAAGACAGATGCATGACAGAAGAACAGAGGACATTACAGGACAAGTTATGCATATAAGACAGATGCATGACAGAAGAACAGAGGACATTACAGGACAAGTTATGCATATAAGACAGATGTATGACAGAAGAACAGAGGACATTACAGGACACGTTATGCATATAAGACAGATGTATGACAGAAGAACAGAGGACATTACAGGACAAGTTATGCATATAAGACAGATGTATGACAGAAGAACAGAGGACATTACAGGACACTGTCTTTTTACTCTTTTCTTTCTGTATGAACTGGACCGGGTTTTTTATCCAACATTTCCAGTGAGGCTTTTCCTTGCATTTTTGGATATTGATCCCTCAAAGTCAACATGAAGTAAGCAGGAAACACATGAGGCATGTTGCATTCATCACATGAGGAGAGAGCGGTGTACAGTGAAGCTTGTATTTTTGTACAGGAAACCGGTGAATGTATATAATTTCAAATGTATATAATTTCAAATGTTGGAGACTGGCATATGACTAGTTTAGACCATTTTTTAGATGGTACCTCAAAAAGAAACTGAAGACTTACCTGTTGTACATGTTATGCATTTTATAATGTACATTGATTATTGGTTATAGAATTTCCCAAATTTCATGTAATCTGATCCATTTATGTTTTTTATCTGACCAAATAAGGAGAAACAGAGGGCTGATATTCCTTTATGTGGTGCATTGATTATGGCTGTTGCTTGTTGCTTCTTTAAAGTTCTTAGACTTCATATAATGTGCTGTCCACGTACTCACTATTTTATTTCAGGGTACTGTACTGTGTAAGCACTAGGTCTGTATTTTTCCAAAATGTTATTGGTGAATATGTTTGCCTGGTCTGTAATTAATGTTACCACTTACTGTACCTACAATTTGTATGAATATATAGATATATATATATATATATATATATATATATATATATATATATATATATATATATATATATAGACTGCAATTCAAGTGTCTTGTCCTACAGGCTGGCACATTTACTGTAGTTAAATCCTGATGGCTTCACATAATCCTGTTTATATTCCCTGTGGGTTTTGGGTTTTCCATCAATTCTACTTTGTCCACAAGAACAACAAAATCTTGTGTAGCAGCCATGGAGTGGGGCTAAATTTGTCCTAGTCTTATTTATGATCTTTGTGTTTGTGTCATATAGTGTTAACAAACTATGGGGCATCATGTGCTTTAATTTTTGTAGCAAAATATAGAACAGTATGTTTTACTTTTATCCACTAGACTTGGCCTTGAAAACTGGGTGCTATTTGCTGTACCTTGCACTAACAGCCTGTTCCATTGTTTACGGCCTGCTACAAGAAGTTGTAAAGTATAATTCAGCTTTACACATAAGGGGCTTGACTAGTAAGTCACAGCTGGAGACCCCAAGATCCCCAATACATTATTTTTCATCTGAGCCATTACTGTTAAGGTGGGTATTTCCGTAATTTTTAGTGATCCTGCCTTTTTATTCTTTTTTTGTCCTCGGATCCTTATTTGTTAATACAGTAGAGAGTCGATTATCCGAACTAATTGGGACCTAGAGTAGTTCGGATAATCAAACATAATTGAACCAGGTAAAAATCTTCTAAAATCCTGCTTTTTCTGCACACAGGAAAACACTTTTCAACCATTCAGCGATTCCAGTGGACAAAGAATATTTTTCATACGAGCTGGCTACAAGCTCAAAAAACATGCTCGAGTGAATATGTATAATGTTTACATGTTCAGACTTTATGATTTTTTCTACCCTAAAACTTTGGAAGGTTGGTTCAGATAAGTGACATTCGGATAATTGACTGTACTGTGTATGTATAACGGGCACTGAGTTTATGTACAAAAGAGAAAATCTGTGCACAGTAGTGTTTGATAACTCAAATTTCTTTAAATGTGTACACTTACCCTTAACTCACAAGGCCTTGACAGTTTGTCTTCTTTCATATAAATATCAGTGGTTCATTTTTGCTTATGTTTGCAAGCTCAGACCTTTAGCTAAACAGCTCACCTGTGGGATATGGATTTGCACTTCGCAGATTATTTTCAAACTCAGATACTGAAATGTTTCCAAGTTGTGGCTTTGTAAAAAATATAGTGGTGGTAGGAAAGAGAGAAAACAGAATTTTAACAATATTGTTGATAATGACTGCACACTAAGCTGTTCTCGAACTGTTTCCTGTAGTCCAGAGTTTGATTCCTTCAGCCTTCATTTGCTTACTTTGTGATTCTGAGCAAGTCACTTACATTGACAGTTCCCCTTGTGTCCAGTGGGCATACCTGTTTAAAAAAAAGGCTGGCAGCAGTGAGGAAGTATATTGTAATACTGTATTTGCAAGCCTTTCTTTCATTAATTTGCAAGAAATGGGAAAAGTAGCAAAAAAAAAAATCATGTAACTGTGTCTATTACAGTCTGTAAAAGTTGCACACATGCTTTCCACTGTTGGGTATTCACTGATAGCAGTGCTGCCACATTTAAGCTGCAGCTGTGCTTGCAGTATAATGTGTGTAGTTACCAGAATACTAGATGCTACTATTTTTGGGAACAAGATTTGCATGGAGTAGTGCAGATACTTAAGTGCATGCAACTGCTGTTTGATCTGTTTTGGTGGTGTACTTGCTAGCTAACTAGTCCCACATGTTATAGCCATCAGGGCTGTCTTGCAGCCAGCTTTAAGGTCTAATTGGAACAAGACTCGACAGTGATGGTGAGACAATTGGAATCGAGTGGACTGGGATTGCTTAGCTTCTCATCATTAAAGCCTTCTGATAGTGTGCTTTTTGTAGACTATGATTTACAGGCATGATGCTGGAGGGTGGAGACGGGGGGCTGAATGTCAGCACTTGAAGCAATATATTAGAAACAAAATGTCACTCACATAATTTCACTTAAATTCATGCACCACAACCCACTTTGTGAGCAAAGCAAGTTGCTAACTGGCTAAACTCTTCTCTTAAACCTTTGTAACAGGGTTAAATACTTGCACATCTGAAGAGGTGACGTAACCGTCCGTAACCAGCCTATCCTAATCCCAGGCTAGAAAATGCCATATCAGTCATCTTACTGTAAGGCTCAAACTGTGGAACTTCACAAAGGCATCCTCACTGATGATTCAGTAACTGGGAAGTTTTGGGACAGAGATTTTATTAACTCCCTCATGTCCGCCTCCCTGCTTTTACACAAGCCAGTATGCTTCCCAGATGTCAAGAGTGCAGTTTTCCACGTGTTCCTTTGGATAGACTTCCTTTGAAGCCTGTAGCATTTCCACGTAGCATTACTATTGGTAATCACATTTTATAGGGATTACCACCTTTAGAAATGAGCATTGGTCTCACTTTTAGAATGCTGTGGATCATACTGCCTGCCGTCTTTTCTTACTGGAGCGTCGCATGAGACATTTGCTTATTTCATTTTGCTGTTGCGTATATAAACAAATTGTATAATAAAGTCAATAAGGTAACATCAAAATATGAAGTGTTACAGAAATAAATGATACAGCATTAATCATTTTAGAGCAGTTACAGGTAACAATTTTTTTTTGGCTCATGGCAACAGTATGGTAAATTAGTGAAATAGTTATCAATCATAATAATAACTTCCAGCCTATTAAAAGCCAAATAGCAGACTGTCATGACTGCCAGACATATTAGAATGCCTTTTTAAAATATATAATTTTGCCGTGTGCTGAAAACAAATGTTCAGACTGTTAAATTGTCAAGTCCTTGTGGAGTAATTGATACACAACTTCTCATGCAAGCTGGTTGGGACATATCCAAAGGAACAGTTAACTTTCTTGTGGTTTGACGCAGGAGAAACATACACTTTCCAGTGAGGTCTGAGTCAAACTTCCACACATCTGGTTGCCTAGCTGGAGTTGCATGGGTTTAACTTTATGTACATCACTGTACAAATGTGCTTGCATAGGGGTTTCTAGTTACTCCTGAATTAAAATCTTTTACAGCTTTTGAAGATATGCAGAACTTTAGAATGTATTTATCTTTATCTGTTTCTGTAATTCATATTTGGCAACCAGCTGGGACCCAATGGGCAAAGTTTGACAGTTTTCATATGCATACCAGGATACAGCAGACATAGTTTACTCATAAAATAGAAAAGAAATGAAAACAGTTCTGTGGTTAACGGTAAAGAAGACCAAAAAAATATGTTCAGTAAACCAGAATCATTAGGCATGAAGTTGCTGTTAGGATGAGAAGCTGGGTGGATGCATCCCTGCAGAAGTTTCTCTGATGAAAAGGCACATTGGGGATATCCATACAGTAGGAGAGGATGAAAAAATTGAAAAGTAGCACATGGCATACAGTCTTGCTCTTTCTGCACTGTCATAGTGATGTGGAAACAGGTGGGACGGGTTCATTCTGTAATGTTGGGAAGAAACATTCAGAAGAAAAAGGATCATTGGGCATTCTAGAGTGGGGGTCTGTGGCAGGGGAATCAAAGTTCTTCAACTAAATGTAGATTTGCATTGTTTGGGTTTAGGTGGTAACATTGTTTGATTCTCTCGGATCATGTCGGTCTTAAAAGGCCACAGTGACAAAGTTTGCTAGCAGCTGATGCAATCAGTTTGGTGTAAATTATCGTGGGTTTTAACTGGGATGGAAGAATAGAGGCATGATGGGACTACTCACTGCTGAAGTGTAAACTGTTGGCAAGGGCACACTCATGGAGACACTTTTTAGATGAAAATGGCCTTTTTGTACAAGTCTAACCAGCATACCTGAATTGTACGTGCTAAATGAATATGAGAATACTTGTGCTATAAGGAGGAGATTAGATACGAGAACTGTGACTTGGGGCCATGCTTTCATTGACCATTTCATTACGGCACCACAAGGCATTCGCAATGTTACGGGTAAAGATACAAAAAATGACTTGAATTCATAATGTTTGAAAATAAATACCCATTTTGTTTCAAGGTTTTTTTTTATTTTTTTTATGCACTTGTTAAATGTAAGCCATTTCTCCAAGGTTCTGAGGAAAGAAAGTTTGAAAAGAGGTAAGGTATTTTCATGAGAATGTACTGGCGAGGGGGGTTGCCTTTGTTGACCTTCTGACATTGACTGTAATTACCAGGGAGTGACATTCATTCACAAGTAAGGAGGATCAGTTGTTGTTGTTTCTTTCGGCTTATTCCAGTTAGAGGTCGCCACAGCGGAACTCCGGTCCGCTAATGTTTGGTAGTTGATTTTTACGTGCCGAGTTACCAGCCCTGATGTGCAACCTTCAATGAAGGCATACTCATTCACGCATGCCTCCACACAAAAGATGCTCTAGCTGAGAATCGAGCTCGACAACGTCTTGCTGTGAGGCGACAACGCTACTGCTTCTCACCATAAGGGATATTAATTAAACTACAAGATGAGTTTTCTGATTCATCCGTTTTTAGTTGAATCAGGTAGCAGTAGCCAACTGAAATGCATTGTTTTGAAATGTTGGTTTATAGTGTGCTTTTGTGCATCTTGTTCCCTGTGTAAGTCCATATTTCTGTAATTGTTATATCTTTATATATATTTTTTTGTTTTGTTTACTTTGCTTAAATATTGCTGTAACTGTGAGGGCCATGTTTGAACAAAGCCATCCAGTGTGCCCAGCCATTTATTTAATCCTAATAAATGGATGTGTTCTAGACATCCACACCTATCAACTGTCCAGATTTTACCTCATATTTTTGGTCTATTCCTTAACTTCCTCATAAAATTTGTGGTTGTCTGGCAAATCATTGATGATTAAAGTCACTAAATAATAATAAATAATGACAGACATCTGAGTTTTAAATAAAAACCTGTTATTCCAGTAACTTGCTATTTTTATAGGAGCACTATTTAAAATCTCTCCCTGTTTGTGGGCCTCTGTCCCCCACTATTTCTGTCTTTGTCCAGATTTCTTGAGCTGAGAGGCGGAAAGGTATGTAGACATCCTAAGCAGAGGAGGTGTGATTTTATGAGAATCTGAAGGAAGAGGCATAGCTTTCTCCTTAAAAGTTTATATTTTCCTACTGGAAAGGTTTTTCATGTACCTTGATACTAAGTGCTAGAAATACCTAAGAAGAAGTTTTTTTCTAAATAATGCAAGTCTGAGGTAAACAGCATTTCCTGCCAAAGTTTAAGAATTGGTTGCCCATAGCATAAAATATGCTGGAAAAAATAACATTTTTCTGGATCATTATAATAAATACCTTACTGATTTGACAGTAAGGCTGCCCTCAGTGAAAATTTTGCTGCAGCTTGTTAATAATGTTTGATGGCTCCTTTAGTGGTAGCTGGATCATTTATGTGTTTTTAACTGCCTGTATAAAACATTTAAATCTTGACCCTCATGAAATGCAGGATCTAAGAAAAGCAAGTCCATGCTTCTAATTTAATAATAATTTGAGTCCACAATGAGACCAAAACTGATAGGTTGTGTTTCTGGCTTGAGGACTGGATTACATCTAGGAGTAGTAGTAGTTCTGAGCACATTGCGCTTATGTAGTCCTTTCAGAGTTCCATAGTGAAGTTAAGACACCAAAATTCCAAATGAAATTACTGTCCACCACGGGCATTATCTGACATAGTGTTTATATACTTCTTGTTGTTGTCTTTCGGCATTTCTCGGTTAGGAGTCGCCACAGCGGAACTCAGATCCGCTAATGATTGACAGTAGATTTTCATGAACACCGAGGTGCCAGCTCGATGTTCAATCTTCAACGAAGGCACACCCATTTACGCATGTCTTTCGAACGCCCACCCAACCGTGGGGAGGACATGCAGACTCCACACACAAGGCACTTCAGCCGGGAATCAAATGGGAGAACCTCTTGCTGTAAGGCAACAATGCTACCGCTGCAGCACCGTGGATGATTATATACTACGTTGACTAAATGTTCGGTCTTTGCAAGATTATCATTCCTTCTGGATTCCTTGGTGCTGTCTTACTCAAGATTCTTAAGTCACTTCTGGGAATGTTTAAGTATAAGGAAAGAGCATATGATACTCTTTATTATTTTAAGTTGTTAGGGCAGTTTGTAAAAGTGGTTCAAAGATGTAAAATCTGTCATAATTTCAAAATCCTAGAGAGGAAATGCGACAGCAAAAAAAATCAAATCTTGAATGAAGGTTGGAGTAAATCGGGTTCTCTGTAAATATGCCAATTGCCTACCTTCTGTGTGCTGGCATTTTTCGAAGTACCCAGAAACAGTGTCGTTGCATGAAACTGCCACTTAGTGTAATAATAATGTTGAAACCTGCCATTGTTAGAATTTGTATACCAGAAGAAATTATATCAGTTAAGATCCAAAGTTTGTTTGTAAGCCAAGAATTTATTTCTTGATGATTGGAATACTGCCTTGATCTCTTTCACCAACACCATCCTCTATCATAAAAACAATGGATTATTCTCCCCCGGTATATTTCTAGAGCTATCTAAGGCATTTGACATGGTATCACACAAAATGCTACTCTCTGTTCTGACTAATCTCTCTTTCTCCCACTCTGCCACCACCTGCTTCCAAAGATACCTTACCGGCCGACAACAATTAGTCGTTTGGAAAGACAGCCTATCTCCTCGTCTCGCCATTACTCTCGGAGTCCCCCAAGGCTCCATTCTTGGCCCCCTACTATTCTCCCTGTTCACCAACAATCTGCATATCTCCACAAAGCATGCTTCCCTCATACAATATGCAGATGACTCCACACTCATCTGCTGTGCCCCCACTCTACCTGAACTTCACAAGATCACACAAGAGCCATTTTCATCAATAGAAAGCTGGCTACACAGCGCCCATCTTATACTCCATCCTAACAAGACCAAACTCCTTATCTTCCAACGCTCCAAAGCCAGCCAAACTCCCACCCACTTCAAGATCCTTGCCAAAGATACTACCATCTCCCCTTCAGAACACACCAAACTTCTTGGTGTGGAGATTGACAACGATCTCAAATTTGATGTAAACATCTCTTACCATAAAAAAGTACACAAAAAACTTGGGGCACATTATAGAAATAAACTATACCTAACCAAGGCAGCTAAAACCTCCACTGCCAATTCCCAACTTACATCCACCTTACTCTACGCCTCTCCTATACTAACCAACCTTAGACAGTCTGACTTACACAGGCTTGAAACCTGCTATAATAAAACAGCAGAATTTGCTATGGGCACATCCTACCGCAGCCGCCACTGCCACTCACTAAGAGAACTTGACTGGCTGGAACTCCCACAACTTCTTCACCTGAATCAGCTGTCTTTTGCCCACAAACTAGTAAACCATCCTCATAAAATCCCATCACTTCAGAACCTTCTCCAAACTTACTGCTTCTCTAGAACCATATGCTCCAACAGCAAAAATCTTCTGTTCACCAAACCCTAAAACTCCACAGGTGAAGCCTTATTCTCCTGCGCCATACCCAAACTCTGAAACAACCTCCCACCCTATATAACCACCTTACCATCTGGTGGTCAGTTCAAGACTGCACTCAAGTGTCACTTAAAATTAGACTGTCTCTGCCCCTGCCCCAATCCCAACTAAAAACTCCGACCCCAAATAGTATAATACTCACTCGATTTTCTGCTACTGAGCATGTTGACCTTCATACTACTACTCCTTCAACGTAACTACAATAGTATTATATACTCTGTTTTCTCCAATCTGTTACAAGTATCCACAAGTATCCATTTCTGTTTTATATATATTTCAGTGAATGTTATTACTGTTTCTTTTGTTCTAATTGGAATGTTATTACTATGTATCTTTTGCTCTGTTATTAATATATGTCAAGATCAATACTGTAACTCAATTTTACGTTTACTTGTGGTGCTTTTCTCCTCAGGCCTCCGCTGAAAAAAGACCTGTGTCCAGTCAGAATTTCCCAGTAAATAAGTAAATAAATAAACATAGGTTCATAGGTGTGTACTAGGCTAATGGCCCTGGAGCCTTTACAAGCCTAGCCCATAGGATTACCCTGGCATCGTGCCACCTGACCTTGGTTTCCAGTGCCCCTGTTGAGTAGAGTCACTGGAGTGATCCCCAGGGTTAATTTTATATTTCCTATCCACTCATCAAGATTTCTCTTGAAGAGGGCCAGTGAGGTGCTCTGTTTGACATGTATGGGAAGTCTGTTCCATAGCATGGGCAGTATCTGGGTTATGAACCTGTCCCTCCAGCAAGTTCTGTTGATTATGATAATGAGGTTGAGGTCTCTGGAGCATGTGGTGCGAAGGGATTGGGATTTCTTTAGCTGTAGCATTTCTAAAAGAGCTGGATCAGACATGGCTTTATAAGTCAAGCAGAGATCACCTCTATGTAGGTGATATATGACAGAGAATAGTTGGAGATTTTTGAGTCTGTCCATATAGGACAAGTGTTTAAGGCCTAGGATCTTCTTTGTGAGGTACTTTTGCGGCCTCTCCAGTTGTTGCAGGTGTCTAGTGAGGTACATGCCAAATGGGGCATTGTACTCTATGATTGGCCTAATGAGGGAAGAAGATTAGAGGGAGACGATGACCTCTTTCTTCCTGGATGCAAAACCCTTAGTAATGAGATGTGCCGCATAGAAGGACTTTCTGACCACAGTGGCAGTGTGGTGGTCAAAAGAGAGGTTGCTGTCAATCTGTGTTCCCAGATGTCTTATAACGTCTTCTGTGCTCTAGTAAGTTTTTTATTTATTCACTGTATTTCAAAAAAAAATAAAGAGTTTAAAACTTGGAAGCTAGAATGCAGATTTATACAGCAGATTAGTGATAATGTACTGAATATCACTTATGTGTAACTAAAACTCACAGATACAATTTAATGTATGTCTGTATTCTAAAACTTTCGGGTGGTAAATGCTTCTGACACAGAAAAACAGATGATAAGCTTCTGCCATTGTCTGCTTTTTAGCGCTCCATCAGCTTTCGGAGTGACAGCCGCCCAGACTTATTTGCACCACGACCATGGGGTAGAAATGCACCACCTCCAATTACAAAGCGACGAGACAGCAAGCTGTGGAGTGAAACATTTGATGTGCGTGTAAACCAGCTTCTTACATCAAAGGAAATAAAACGTCAAGAGGTAACATTGCATAGATGTTGTACCTTATCCCTCTTGTATGTCATCCAGAGGTTAAAAATCTATCTTGCACCATTTTTTTTTTTTTAGTTTATCTGGAAGTGAAGATCTTGTTTGATTAGAGCTGTAGTGTGCCATGCTGTTTCTGTTGTGTATTTGCCTTGCTGACTTGATAAAGACTGGCGGTATTAGAGAGCTGTTTGGCTCATCACTGCTCTTCATGGTTGTCTCTGGGACTGCTTCCTTGTCATTGGTCATGTTGACTTCATTAGGCTGTGTTTCTAGAAGTGGTTTGGTCCTCATGCATTTTTTCAAACCTTTGTGTGCATTTTACAGCATTTTGACAAGTTTTATAGCTTCCATTTTCATCATGTCTTTGTCAGCTGATGCCACAGTTGTACTAGATTTGGCAGCCATGAGCAGAACGTACAGACATTAACAGTCACTTCATATCAAGTAATAATAAAGATACATACCATCAAGGACATAATCCTGGTTAGTACAGTGATTATTCAGTTAACCAGCAGCAGTGAGTTATGTTAACCAATAGCAGTGAGTGGTAAGCTAGCATCTCTCACAATTCAAGTAACTTAGACCTGAACCCAGCAGGAAGAGCCTTTCAAACCTCTGAAGTGAAATGCATCTAGTTCTTGAAGTTTCTATAAAAGGAATGACTAAACTGTATGGAATTTGTCTTTTTATTACTTGTCGTAGCCTGGATGCCGTGAGTTTGAGATTTTTTCCTTACAGTTTTTGTTTTATAGTTTGTCTGGGGTGACATTTTAATATACTTAATTTCTTTAGCTGAGTTTGTCCCACAAAGTTCAATGCTGCTTTATAGAAGAGACCCATGGGAAAGGCTACATAGAATAAACAGAGGACAGTTTTAAGAAAAGCCAGTCAACTTAAGTAATATATCATTAAGTGATGGGAGACCAGCAGTTAGAGGACATGCATTCTCCAGCCGGCGATACTGACCATTGCATCACTGTGCTACTCTGCAGGTGATAGCTGAAGTAAAAAAATCAAGTACAACTAGTACAGAATTTGTACTTTTTCTAATGGAAAAGTGTTTGTATTTACCTGTGCAGACAGGACCTGCTACTGTGCAGTGCTGTTAAGCTTCTGGATGTGGCTTTGATTAGTAACCAGCTTGAAGCAGTGGTTTGCACACACGTGTGAGGTGCTGCAGGAAAAGCAGGTGCCCGCAGAATCTTCTGTTACAAACAGCCACACACTGTGCTTGTACGCACCAACCCCCAAGCACACACAAACGGTATTGTTTTTGTCATAACATTTCCAGTGGCTGTTGTACGTGTGATCAGGCTTACACTATTGTATTTGTTACTCTTGAGTCAAAAAACATTGCAGGTCTCTACTTTGTACTATCCACTTTCTCAACCAAGTTTGCTTCTGCATCTCAGAGTACTCTGAACCATGTCGAGTTATAGAACAATGACGTTCACATCTAGCCACCATTTCAAGGACAGCATGAGAGAATGTGAATGTTTGGTTTTTACTGTATGCATTCTTGCAGTCTGAATCAACATGTCTCAATACCCTTTGTGATAGGCATTCTCAGGATTGTAAAACTTGTGAATAATTTCTCATTTGTGGCCTTGTAGAATGTAAACAGAGCACATTTATCAGCTTTAACACATAAATGCACTCTACACATCAACATGTTTTAGCAGTGGGAAGGTTTGTGTACTAATTTCAGAATAAGCAAACTCTTAGCCTGTATTTCAACAATGAAAATCAATGCTATTCTTCACTGTCATAAAATTTTATTATGGAAAAAACATTGTTATAGTTCATAATTTTGTTATTAACATTGATTTACAAGGCAACTACTGAACTAAAAACTAATAATTATAGTAATTAAAAGGTTCTTTGATATACTCAGTGTAATTAAATTTCAGAGACAATATCTCAGCCTTTTTATTCTACTAAGTGACTTTTTAACAATGGTAATGAATAGTCACGTTAAACAGACACTGTTAAGACTATGCTTATTTGCAACACTGGTTTGGAATTTAACTTTTAGTATTTATTCCCTTGTTTATAAGACATGCTTTCCACATAAATTAAAATCTATAAATGATTACAGCTTCACAAACAGATGTAAAAATGTGTTATGAAACAGAGAAATAAAAAGTACATTTACACAAGTCCTACTTACCTGTACCAGTAGATTTTCAAATTTCACACTGCCTCAGTGGCATATGGGTTCTCTGCCTGCACAAACTCACACTGGCATGTTTCCAGAGTTTAGAATCCCGTCATCTGACTCTGTGATATGGGATTGGCTAAGCCACTCCCATCAGGGGAAGCTTAACCCCTGTCACAGAAAGTCAGTTATTCAGGCATTAAGAGCTAAGTAGGATGAACCAAGAAGGACCAGAAGCAAGAATTGCCTGAAACCAACCAATTTTCAGCCATAAACACCAACACAAATAACCAAAGCCAACAATGTTGGATACCATCTTAATATATACAAAGTAAGGGTGGTGGGTGCTGCCATTGAGGCAGTGCGAAATTCAAACATCTACTGTTACAGGTAAGTAGGACTTGCATAACTGTACTGTGTCATTCACACTGTTTCAGTGGTATATAGGTATACTCCCAAAAATAACCCTACCGGGATGAAGCAATGGTAAGGGTTCAGGAGCCCCCTGGAGAATGGTTTTCGCATAGACTGCTCTGGAACTTGAGAAAGACTCCACTTTCTAGTGCTTTGTAAAAGTATGAATAGAGGACCAAGTTGCTGTCTATATAGCGTTTAGAGTCCACACCACTGAGGATGATAATGCTCTGGAGGAATGTGCCTTAACCTTGCCTGGAATAAATTTTCCATGGTGGGAGTTACAAAAAAACAATAGCAGAGGGCAACCAACAAGCAGTCATTTGCTTAGATATAGGTTGGTCCTTCCTACCCCCCAGAACAGGGGAAAAACAGCTGTTTAGCTTTCTTGAAGGACTTAATTCTGTCAAGATACTACCTAAGATGCCTGTGCACATCCAAGGTAAGCAGAATTTTCTCTCCCTTATTTTTAGGTTCTGGAAAGAAAACTGGGAGATTGATGGCTTGATTCATGGTAAATTCAGAAACAGCTTTTGACATGAAAGAAGGATTAGAGCATAAAACAACCATGTCCTTGCAAATAACCAGATAAAGTTGGCTCAGCATGAGAGTTTACAGCTCAGAGACTCAACCTTGCAGATGTCAGAGCAATAACCAAAACAGTTTTCCAAGTGATGACCCTTGAATCAGTTTGAAAGGCTGGTTCAAAAGGAGATAAGGTCAGTTTTTCTTTTTCTTTCAGGATGCTTTGCTTTTTCTTGCATTCTTTTTTTTTTACAAATATCTTTATTAAATTTACACATATGACAAAAGGCAGTCTTACATTTATGTAAATGAAAAACATACAAAATCATATCACTTTAGTTGCAAACAGTTTACATCACAGATACCATTGAAACAACTGTAGTTGTAAACATTATACATCACTTATAAACAATCTAGTCATTGTCAATTAAGCATTATATAGCTCATTCTAATCTTGCCTCTTAAACCTCATTCCTGCTCTGCATATATTGTTCCCACAATTCACATTTTTTCCTATGTAGTTTGCTCCTTCCCTTTTCTAAAGATCCCAATTTCAGTTGTTTTATCTGTCACTATATTCACTACTTGTAATAAAGTTGGTCTAGACTTTAATTTCCATTTTCTAGTAATTGTTTTTTGGCAGCCACCATAATTAGACTCAGCAAGGCTTTAGTATGTCTAGGCAATTCTGTAGCATAACAAAAAAATCATCTCCCCAGTCAGTCAGTCCGCTCACCCAGCATCTCCGACTGAGCAATCTGCAGGGAATCCCAAAAGTCTGCCAGCTTATCACACTTCCAAAAAATATATTCCCAGCTACCTCTTTCTTGTTCATCACACATTCAACATTTGCTATCCACCCGAGGAAAAATTATTTAGTCTGCTTTTCAAGAACAAAGTTAATATTTTGACCGCAAAAAGAGATCAGAGTGGGATTCGTGGGCAGATAAGCTGAGTTGGCCACAAGATTCACCTTGATAGCTACCATTGAGTAGCTCACACAAATACTTTAAATCCAGAGGGGTAGACAGCATACTGGGCCCTCTGATTTCATTTAAGCACCACCTAGAAAACCTCTTCCAACTGTAAACTTAAAGTTTTCTTGCCTCCTTCAATACCTGCTGCACATATTCATAGACAAGTCCCTAAAAATTGTCAAGATACAGTCATTCAGTCTGTTATTTGCAGTTGATCTAAGCTGGGGGAACCAGTCACCCTTGACACTGTGTGAGCATATCCAAAGTGTGAGGAAGCTTGGGGTAATTGCCCAGCACCAATTCCATTAAAAGGGAGAATTAACTTTGCCTGGATCAGAAAGGGGGTCAACACAATGATCTTTGGTAGTTCTTTGTGAATCTTCAAAAGTACCTTTGGTATTTGTGGAAATGCATAAAGGAACATTCCTTTCCAAGGGAACAGAATGCCTCTGTCCTTCAAGCATGGATTCAAGGATGTCTTCAACAGAATTTCTGCAACTGTCTGTTTTGAAATGAGGTGAACAAAACTATATGAAGTGTTCCCACATCTGGACCAAATCCAGGCAGACCTGGGGGTTGGGAGGGTGGCCTAATGGCTAAGGTGTTTGCCTTACAAACACAAGGTGCAGGATTTGAGTCTCACAAGGGATAATTGGCTAGACTTAAAATGTCTTGCAAGGGCAGTTAGCCTAGTACTAATCTATGAACCTCTGTCCAGAGTTTCTACTCATGAGGGTTCATCAGGGGTCTGCTTAGTCTGTCTGCCACTAGGTTTTGCTCTTACAGGATGTATGAGGCCTGAAGTGTCAGACTGCTGTGAAGCTAGCTCCCAGACCATAACTGCCAACCAGCAAAGAGCATATGACCTTGTACCCTTTGTTTGTTCAAGCACCACATGTCTGTGGTGTTGTCTGTTACCAATAAAAGCAGACCTGGAGACCCTAGGTGGTGAAGAACTTTAAAGATCTGAATCCCTGCTAACATTTCCTTAATGTTTATGTGCTTTGTAGCATCCAAAGGACCACATTCACCTTGCACCTCCTCTGAGCACTGTCTGCCATGCAAAATCTGATTAGTCCAATATAGATTGATTGAACTGGGGTCTAGAGGGAGAAGGATAGGTCTAGACTGAGAGATATTTCATCCTTCCAGCACTGTAACTCTCATTTTACAAAAGCCACCACTGGTATTTGAAACTCCAAGGGAAGCAGGTGCTGGATGTGACGGTTTAAGTACCACTGAATCTTCCTCATGTGGAGTTTGACCTGCAGTGTCCTGGGGATCATTGATGCTGTGAAGCTTAGAACTTAGAAACTTTCTTGCAGAAGCATCTTCTTGAAAAACAAAATCTTTGAAAATGTTCTGAACAGCCAAGATTATGCCTTCTGATAGAAAGGCCATAATTTTTTTCTGTGTACATCACACACCCCAAGAAGACAATACTTAGTGAGGGTGTGAGGCAGGACATTAGTCCTAAGTTGGGAGTAGTTGGCATGTGATGATAAGCAGCTGTCAGATGTAAAGTTACCATGAAACAGTGGTCCAGAAGAGGGGGGGACAGTCTATTCAGGATTTGTATTTTGAATTTGTATAATTTCGGAGAGGTATTTAGGTATGCCAAATCTAACACTAGCCTCCATAATAGCTCATTTTGGGGTACCAAAAAGATTCTGATGTAAAATCATTTTCTTTTTTGTGGTACAGGAACTGTTATTTGTGAAGGAAATTGTGTGCATGTAAATGTACTGACTCGTAGTGTTGTGCATAGATTGAACCACAAAACATCAATATATGAATAAATGATTTTAAAGATGAAGCAACTTAGTAAACCTAGTCATATAAATGTCTAACTTTATAAAACTGAAAAAAAAATTGGAACAACTATGACACAGAAACTCTAAAAGGACTATATGAACTATTTACTGTGCCAGACACATTAATTTTAAAAGAGATATGAAATAACTTGGGATTTTAGACAGTCCCCAGTGATGATTCAAATAAACTCATAGTTGATATTTTAAGGACTTCCTAAACACAACTTCAGATTCATATGCCAGAAACTGGAAAAGTAGTGAGCACTTCACCTATGTCTTGTCGAGCTACAAACTCCAAAAGGCTGAACCAGATGAAAGCAACTGATTAAACTTACAGCTTAATGAGACACTTTTTTAAAAAAGCATTTTTTTGCAAGCAGCAGCTGACTAATCTAGCTCCCAGTGCCTGTCCCTTATAGGACATCTCACCCCCTCAGCTCTTCACTTGAAGCGTAAAAAAAGTCCTAGTCTGGCACCTTCTCACCAACATCCATTCCCCATTCTATATCCCTCGGCTCTACAGTTGAAGAGCAAAAAACAAAAAAGTCCACACTCCCTTCGTCTGCCACTTCAGCCAGATCTCTGACCCATACTTCTTCAACTGAAGAGCTAAAGCAACCAAACAAAAAAAAAGGACTTAAATTTTTAACCGTAAATTGCTACAACCGATTACCACACATGTGCTAAAGTGCTTTTCTGTACTGGTGTTCAGAAATGCCATTGTAGAAATGAATACAGGAACTGAACTTCTTTCTTGATTGCACCCCCTAACATTTTGTACCCAGGACAGCTGCCCCCTTTGCCCCATTCTTACTCTCTGCTCTAATGCCGCCATGGGTGGAGCATTACACAACCATGGAGAATTCAGAAGTTTATAAAAAAGAAAAACAAATGCTGCATGCACACACAAAAACCACGCTGGCAATGGTTTCCTATTAGTAGTAACAGTAGGCAGTTCAATATTTGTGAGTTGAATTTGACCAGTAAGTCTCACTGACTTTATATTCTTTAAGAATTAAGGAAGCCAGTAGTGAGATCCAGAAATGAAGAGCCTTGTAGGCAAAGGGACACCTGTCTGAGATTTCTAAACAAACCATTTGAACTACCATCAGGCCCTCTCCAGCATAACAGACTGGGCATAGGCAGACTTAGGGGAAAAGAACAGAAATTTACTAACATGGGCAGAATCCAAGCTGAATAGAGTTATGTTAAGTGAGCACCAGGATGTTAAAAATAGATGTGGCTGTAACAAGGATGTCTGTGCAGATCTGAGAGCTGGTGTACTATGGCTAGAACATGAAGCTGCAGCTAGAAGGTGACCTGCAGAGTTCCATACTCTTTGAAGATGTCCTAGTTTGGTGGTACTAAGCCCAAGGTAGAGTGTGTTGTAGTAGTCCCATCTGAAAGATACTAGTGCAAGTATAACTATTGCAATGTCTGTTAAAAGGACCAGGTGTTTGATCCTGAACAGGTTTCTGAGATGGAAATATGAAGATTGCTCCATAACAGGCACTTCAAGTGTATAATAGCAAATTTCAGAATGTGCCTTTTTTTCTTTTTTTTACTTGAATTATAATGTAATTTTTGAAGTGTTGAGGCTTGCATTATAGAGTTTCACACTTCCTTTGGGGAACCTGGGTTGACAGTATCTGTGGAAGGATCCACAGATTACTCCTGTCACATGCAAGTGAGCTAGTAGTATTGTCACTTACCTGAGACCATTCAAACTGTGGTGCAACACAAATGAGTACCCCCATCACTGATGGTGTCCCTCCAAGGACATTGTCTGATTGGAAAGATCTAGAGGAGCAGAAGCCACCAAATGAGTGCTAAATTTCCATCCAACCTCATCTCCATAATAAGCATCATGTGGGCATCCTGCAATAAAAATGAAGCAATGCCCAGCTTTTCCATCTGGACCTAACTTTAAATGATGGTGCCAGACCTGGAGCTAGCAGTGAGCAGGTCCCTAGTTTTGGCTTCCTATAAATCAAGTGAAGACAACTTTGATTTGGTTGTAGCTGATAGCCAGTCAGCCTTCTAACATAATCTACAAAATGTTCTTCTGAAGTACCCATTTACCCACTATCTAAACTTTTGTTCTGGAGTATCCACTATCCACCAGGAAATGTAAGTTGATGATATAAAACTGCATTAGTATTGCTTTAGTAAGGTGTTCTGCATTATTTTTACATCCTTTTTGAAGAACAAGTTAGACATTAAACATCACCCTCTTTAAAATGCCTTGATCTGTCATGTTTGCGTTATCAGCAGAACATTACATTCTTTTTACAGAAGTTTCTTTGCAAAAGTGCATGAAATGGGAAAACTGTGATAGTGAGCAGGAGCTCTGAGGAGAAGTGATATAAGTTGCAAGTGTTATTGCAGGAGAAGATTCAGGCAAAGCGTTGGGAGGTCTTGGAATACAAGGATTAATTACTTTAGAACTACTATTCCAGAACTGTTTTGGCTTCTTCTGTTAGGATGAAAACTGAGTGCAGGAAAGAGAATGAACAGTAACCAAAAAGTCCCACCAAACCGTTTAGTGAAGTATGCAAAGCAGGCATTGTCTTATAACATTTCTAGCTTGCAGATATGGCAGACATTCTTTATTCGTAAGAAATTGAGTAATATTTTTATTGTTTTGAGTTTTTTAAATAAAACTCACCACGTGCATTTACATTACCAGTCAGGTAAGCTGTCAGTTATGAGCCAATTATCTATCCTCAAAGTATCTAAAGAAAGAGTAATGCTAGCTGTATTTGTAAGCAATCAAGCTCTGCTATCTACGATGTTCTTAAACTGAAGAACAACAGGATATGTTATGTATATACGTATAGGAGAAATTAACCCAAAGTATTTAAGTAAGTAAAAATATTTTAAATGTTAGTATCCTAACGTCTTCGTCACAAGTGAAATGTTCTGCCCATTTTTGTATATTGCTAATGTGTTAGGGTATTTTTAAATGAGTAAACCAATTCTGTTTCTTTCTTTAAAAACTCAGCAAGTTATAAAAAGGCAATGCAATTATTAATGAAGTAATTATAAAACAAGGTGTACAACATGTACATTTCCCACAAATAAAATGCAAAGTAGCTCCAAAAAACAAAAAACTGTGTAGCTGAATGAGCAGTGTTATTAACTAGAAGATAACCATTATTTCTGTTAGTAAGCCTGCAGATAGATTTTTGTCTAGGCTGTAAAAGAGGGGATGAATATTGACTCTCTACTATTATGGTCTACCAATCTTAAAGTATATGTAATAGCATGTGTTGATGCATGAGAATAGTGTGTGTGTGTGTGTGTGTGTGTTTTTTGTATGACAGTCAAAAACCTGTGGATTGTATGATTCCATCTGGAAGTGCAGTACCATTAACTCTGTTTAGTAGGCCTCAGAGTTGTTGTACTGTGATGTTTTCATCTTCCTGGAGGTCTTTTGTAGCTTGAGTTTCAGTGAGTGCAGTTTCTTTTTTATTATAGCATATATTACTGTCATCACCCTGTCAGGCTTTAGCATGCGACCTGAACTTTTGTAATCTCTCCATGTCTGCCTTTCTTCATCTTGCTTTGTACTTCGATATTTTGTACAACACTCTGTCAGCACATTCTCAAGTAATCATCTGAACCTTCAGCCCTTGCTTTCTGCTATGGTGCATTTTAAACATTTCCATCTCTACCCTTTCCTTCTACCTCTTCAGTTTTGGGGGAGTATTTCCTGTTTGTCTGGTCCATTTTTATTGATCCCAACTTTGCACTTTGTGTGTGCGCTTGCGTGCCTGTACTCATGCACACATGAATCGTGTGCCTCATTCTGTCTCAACACATTATGGATGGTATATATCTTTAGTGGCCTGTATTTGCTGCGCCTTTGAAAGTATTTCTTTCGTTTTGTGCAATATGTGTTGTATGTCTGGTACATTACACTGTTAGACCTACTGTAATCTTCTTACTAATGTTTCCCCCAACCGTGAATCCGCACCTTAATTTAAAATTGTCCCTTTCTGTAAATTTACTAAAATGGGCAATTTGTCAAGGCCTGCTGTTCATTTTTCTAGATCTGATGATGATAAGTGGCAAAACTGAAAGGGAATACAGCAAGGTCTTTGATGAAATAATGCTTAAGTCTAATTGAAAATGAGATATTTAAGTATTTTAAAAGAGGTGAGTAAATATGTTTTCTTTTTAAATTTCTTTTTCTTTGATGAAATATATGACTCCTCATAGCCAAGAACTGGAGTTGTGGTAAAGAGATTATGTTCTTTAGGTATATTTAACTTTTCTGTGATATAGTGCTGAAGAACAACTGAATTAAGTGCAAAGCGAAGTAGCCACCCCAATGGAGTAGAGGGATAATCCCAGGCAGTCTGAGTGCGATTAGCAGCCTGGCTGACTGATGGTGCCAGTAGGGAGGATGTGCGTTCCCTGTCTGGGGGTAGGGGCTCTCAGCTGGATATGTCTGCTCTAGTACTGAGGGATGGAAGTGTCAAGGCATGGAAATCATTGGCTGCTGTAGAGAGATGCATGTACTGTAACTGCCTAAGACAGCGACCATAGCACCTGTCCTGCATTTAAAGGCATGTACATATGTGTAGGAGTAGGATGAGCATTGGCAATCCTTGCACTGATGCAGGTGTGTACCCCACCACCAGAAGAGAGGTTAGGGCTCTACTACAACAATGATGTCATTGCCAGGATGCCAGCGAGAGCGCAAAGGTCCTTAATACTTTGCTGAAGACTTTCTTCACACAGGCTCTTGCTATATTTGCTTTGTATCCTTATTGCTAGGGAACAAATGGGCCTGTGTGCCATTTGGGATGTTTGACGGTTAATAAGCAGATGGGAGAAGAAGATAAAGAAAACATAGTGCAACAAGGTGATTAAGTTCGGTTGAGATATTAACAAATGTACATTTTTTACACTTGGATGAAGTTATACAATTGCTTGTTTTATTATTTTATATCTTTTTATTTTTGGAAAAAAATGCCTGGTGAAAATAGTTTCTGCTCTGCTGACATTGTTACCTTCATAGCGTTGTAGCTGACCACCATGTTTCCCCTCCTTCACAGCTAGTGACTTCCTGAGTTTGGAAAGCAGCAACATGACCTATTGAAAGCACTACATACATGTTTATTGGTTGTTGCATTTATTCTGACCTTTTTTAAGACAAGGTACTACATGTTAGGGAGAAGCATTTATTTTGAGAATGGTACATAAACTTGCTTTGATTAAATAATTCACTCAGAATCACATATTATAGAGGAATCCAGTTCAGGCCTACAAAAGTTCTTTAACACCTAAAAGTTTGTAACCCTTGTGCTATGTTATTACCCAGCTGTACAGAGATTCATAGTGTTTCTACCTACGTCTGCAGTGTGTCAGTTGTATTGTACATTATACACAATGAAACCATCTGTAGCTGCACCTCCTGACTGCCCCCCCGTAGAAGTCAGATTCTGTAAGATACTTCTCCATTCCCCACCTGAACTGATCCTGCATTAATCAAATCTCATTCACAAATTTGGATCAGCAAGGTTAAAGTTAATAGTTGTATTGATGATTGTAAATGTTTTCCTTAAGTTTTTAACTTCAAAAATGACATATTAAATATAACTGAACTTGTATTTTGAAGGAGTTTTTATTATTGGACAAAGACCATGGAGTTGTCAGATGGCAGTTTGAATTAGACATAGCTTCTCAGCACATAAACTTTGAGCAAAAGTAAAACTTACTCTAAAAGTTTATATACATCTGTCAGTCTGGTATACATGTTGTAGTGAATAATTTTATTAAAGTGGTATATATATATCACAGACTTATTAGAGCTGACAATTTTATTGCAGAAAGAGTTCCTAATTACAAAAACCAGCAGTTTCCTATAAATCATCTTTACCATTTGCTGCGTGCCGTTGTGTGAACAGAAGTGATATTACTCATCCATCCTTGGTAGGAATGCAGTTAGTGGTCCTGCCTGACCTTTCACTAACTCTTACCAACCAGGCTGCAACAGCAAAGACCCTCCTAGTCCACTGAAGAAGGGGTGACTGGAAAGAATGAAAAAAAAAAAAAAAAAAGATATTATATGTACAGGAAGCAAACACTCAGGTGCAACTAAACACAGTGTTTCATACCCAAGCTTTGCTGGCTTGAGAATTAGCCATTTCTTTTGTGCAATTAAGCAGTTGCTGGACCTTTAATTACATGGGCTGTTGGTTCTGTTTGCACTTAAGTGTATTAACTGTCATTTGGTTTGCAAAACAGTAATAAGCAAACTGTCTTTGCCATCAAGCCCTCCCCTCCAAAAAATATATATATATATATATATATATATATATATATATATATATATATATATATAGTTCCCCTTTAGAATCTCGAAATGCTGAAAGCTCGAAATTCATAAGCTCAAACCCAGAATCTCGAGTTTTCAGCAACTCAAAATTAAAAGTGGCCATAAAATACATACAAACATGTCTTTACAATGTTTTTGCAGGGGGGCAAGCCCCCCCCCCCACACTTAAATGTACCAACTCCAAAATCCCCACTACAATGGGGATGAGGGAAATCTCCCGTTCTGCGCTGTATACAGAAGCACACAACGGGAGAATTTCCATTCCTCTGCTATAGTGTGGTCACAGAGCTGGTATATTTCAGCAGGGAGACTCGGCCCCCTGCATACATGTCAGTAAACTCCCTTTTTTTTTTTGTTGTTGTTGTTGTCTCCCCTTCACAAGTTCGAGTTACTGAAACTTGAGATTCTGAGCTCGAGCTTCTGAATTTCGAGCTTTCAGTAAGTCGAGCTTGTGAAGGGGAACTATATATATATATATATATATATATATATCTATATATATATTTTTTTTTTTTTTTACAATATCTTAAAAAAAATAAGACAGCAGGCTTTTCATGAACTGATGCTTGTAATACACAAGCTATAATTATCAGCATTTAGGCAGTTTGGTTACTTAAACATTAATGCACAACAATGAAGATGTGTTATTTTTAAGTAGGTTTAATTTGAAGGAGAAAACTGTTTAGTATAATAAAATAAAACTTGCTATGTGCAGTGTACCTGGCTGATTAGTATTTTGCTGATCCCATTAAAGTTGATGTACTGTTTTGTGGTACTGAGTTTGTAAAACTGACGTGAAAGTACTTTGTGGCAGCTTAATGAATCAGTGGTTAATTATTCTGATTGCTGTAGGACTCTGTTCTGAACTCTTGACTTCTAAATCTGTGGAATTTCTGTTCTTCTGGTCTGTCTTTGTTCAGGACTCTCCAGTAACATCCCACCTAACAACTGTTTGAAATACATATTGTAGCTAATCTGAAATTCTACATTGCGTCTGTAAAATAATAGAAAAATATTAAAGACTTTTGATGAGACAAAAAATGTAAGGATTTCTTTGTTTCAGTTTGCAGTTTTGAATTTAGTGTCTCCAGCAAACATAGTCTCTCCCCACATCATTATCCAAGAGGAGCATTAACTAGAGTTAAAAAAGAATATTTTAGAGGGTTACATGTGAACACAAAGTACGTTTGTGTATTATTTAATATTTTGTGTCTGCAGTATTAAAATAAACAGTACTGTGTCTTGATTAGCCACCGAAAGAGGCAACATTGATGTTAGAAAGGAGCATTTGTATAATAGCAAGTCCATGTCTAGCATTTTTTTTTATATAATAACATTAATCTTAAGTCTAGGGTGAGGTTCTGCTTGTTCTGTTATTTTGCTGTATCCCAGAGGTGTTATTGCACAGTAATGTGTGGCATATTTTACTGTTTAAAAGCTGAAACAAAATAACCACTATTGGCATCAGTAAAGAGATTAATGAACCATTCACAATTTCAGAAGTCAAGAAATACCTTGTTGAGCTTCCAGATATGAAATCTAATGGCATATACTCATTTCACCCTTTATTCCTAAAAGGAAGTCCCTTATGGAGCAAAGTCCCTTATGCATATCTTTTAAGTCCTCAGTAGCACAGAAGAGTTGTCCCTGCAGTGGAAGCACACCACCATTGTCCTTTTGGCCAAAAGCACATCGTTAGATGTACAGCAAGATAACAGACCGATCTCCTTCTGACTGCATATTACTTTATATTATTGCATTAGTGTGTACAGCCAATTTGGCCAGAGTTGTTACTGTACATGGTCCTTGGACCAGTTAACTTGCCGAGTAGTCAAGAGCAGAAATAAAGTTAACATTTGCCCCTTGAATTAAATGAAAATTGTGTAATGAAGAGGACACAGTCAGGATGCATCCGGTTTCATGGGAATACTCTTACAGCTGCTGTATAGTTATTTTATTTATTTAGCTGTTAGCTGGGAAATTAAACTGAGCAAAGTCCATTCATGGAGGCCCAGGGAAAAAAAGCTCTAATTAAAATATGTAATACAGAACACAGTAAATGACACTGAGAATATAAAGTGTTTATGAGAGAATTTTCCAGACAGGAGTCATACATTACAGTAAACAATGTACTCACTTGTAATATAGAATATGCATGTTATGTACGTATGTGCATATCTATGTATTTATTTATTTGTTTGTATTAGTTAAATGGGTTACCGTAGTAATTTACATGAACCTTTGTCAAATTCATCTCTTAAGCATTGCCTGGTTATAAAGTATGTGCAGGTAGAGCTATACACAAAATAGTTGGGGTACCTGAAAGTTGAGCCAGGTATGAGGCAGGTGAGCAAGTGAGGTGATAAACAGAGGTAGAAGGGAGGAGGAGGACTGAAGAACAGAAGGTCATGTGAGGGTCAAGGGGAATGGGAGACTTGAGTGTTGAAGGGAAGTTAAAATATATAGCTGTCAGAAGTAAAGTATTGTTCATTTCAAATGTAAATGTTTGATTCTCAGATTCCATTGCACATATTAAACGTCTGATATTATCTTTTCTGCAAGATTTAGTCTGAATGCACTTAGCTCTGCCCATCTCTGTTTATTCTGTGGTTATGCTGACTGACCTTGTAAGCTAAGTATTAGAACAGTACCATGCATTAGTTGAAAGCATGCCTGCAGTGCAAAGGTTGCACATGCATGCCAAGTTATTTGTTAGTTATTAACTTACTATCTGTTAAGAATTTCTCAGTCAGAACCTTGTCTCAGTCTGTCCTTTGAATGCTGCCATTTGCCTTTTGTGACTTTTGTGACAGAGGGAGAGAGAGGAAGTCTTGAATATGACCCAGATGTCCCAGCTTTGAGTGATGACTTGTGTACTGGAACAGCTGGCCACTAAAGGACAGAAGTCATAAAGATAAGTCTGTTGACCTCTTATTGGGTGGTGAGAGTGTGGCACAGATTTTGGTACACAGATAGTATTAGCATATTTCATGTGGAAGCAGGAGATTTGTAGGGATTGTGTCACTTACAAAAGAGGAGGGGCTATTGAGAATTCCCTCCAGCCACTGCATTCTTACGCATTAGGCAACTGCAGTGACGTGTTTAGGGAGGGACTTTCAGCAAATATCCCCTTATAAGACATCTTGAGTAACAGATTGTGATGACTGTCATCTTATGGGAAATGAGTACTTATGATAATTGTGTCAGTTCAGATAGTCATCAGGCAATGGAAACTAATGAAAGAGTAAAGAAGAAAAGATTTTCAATAAGCAGTAGTGCAGTTAAAAGTATTTGAACTACAGACTGAAATACATCATTGCATTAAGAGGCAGTTCAGATGCTGGGGTGCTCATATTTGAACATATGTGAGTTTTATGATGCTGACGTTTGCTTTTACTTTTTATGCTGGAATGAACCATTTGGTCTAGCCCACATTAATGCATTAGACTAACTTGTGCATATCTTTGTCTTGGTAAGCTCCATTGGCATAAAGGGATTAACCCTTTACTGTGACCTAGTTGATCCTAGTTGAGTTAGAGGCATAGTCTCCTGTTGGAGCTGGCATGGATGAGGAGAGAAATGATGTGGCTAAACCAGCTCATGTCTCTTCAAAGGGGTAAATGGGATAAGGGCACATGCCTTGGCAAACATATTGTGATAGGATCCCCATTAGAGACCAGGACTCACACAGAGGTGATGCTGTCTACAAAGGAAGCAGGGGCATATGATTACTTAAGCATGAAGGTACATTATTTACATCATAAAAACTCATTGCATGCCAACCCCTTAGACACATTGGACATGTGTGGAGCTTTAAGGAAAAAGCTCAGTCGACGCATGGATGATGGCAGTGCTCCAGATGACTCAATCCTTATGTCCAGCCAGGGGAATGAAGGGCCATAAGAATCTTTATCCAGGAGGAGTGAAATAGCCAGTTGAGTGGCAGGAAGGAGGCTTAATGCTCAGAGGGGTACTGAAGGGAAAAAAGAAAAAAGCACGCCTTAGTGGATGTGATTTCTAACTGACACTGTAATGGTCATAAAGATGTATGTTGTTATGCAAATGTGCCAGTAAGTAAAACATTTTTTTTTTTAATTTCTGTGACTAAACACTCTTCATAACCTATCATCTTGTCAGTACTCATCCCCTGAGACCTCAACAAGGAGAAAGTAATTCTGACAACTATTCTTAGCTATTTCATGTCAAATGAGTTTCATAACATCTTTTCCAGTGTGCTGGTGCATTAACATGTCCTTATTATCTTTTCCAGCTAGTGAATCATGTTAGGGAGAAAAGTTAGACAGCTAGTGGGGAAACCAAGTAGTAAGTATCTTTTTCAGCAAGTGGAATAAAGCACATGTTTTCACTACTTTAACAGTAAGTTGGTATGACTAATTCCCAGGTTTCTTCACCTTATGGCATAGGTAACTGGAGAGTTTGTCACAATACTCGTCAAATGGGCCCCATGCAGTGGACCTTGTGCCTTTTCTGTGGAAGGAAGGAAGGAATAATTTATTCTGCTTTACAAGGGTGACTTTTCTTATGAATGAACGTGGAAATCACCTCCTTGCATGCTTGACAAAGTTGTACAAAGCAGATCACTGCTTACTTTAAGAGCTGTAATTCCTTACTGATTCCTGATGTGAATTTTGGGAAAAAAATACTCTAGTAGAAGCAAAAAAAAAAAGGTCCAAGTAGAATGGAGAAGGATGAGCCCAAAGGGACCCTTTTTCTTTGTTTTTTATTTAAGCTTTCAATGTGATGGATCCCAGTGACATCCCTTCTACTTGTACTGGAAAGATATTGAATCTTTATGGTATGATAGTACATGGGAGGCTGGCTGCAGAGAGAGAGAGAGAGCGAGAGAGAGAGCGTCAAATGCAAAGAGAATCTTGGTCATGCTGCTGTCTTCCTGCGAGTTTTTCCCAAGCAAGTGGACCCTTAGTTTTATAGCACTTTTGCTCAGTATGTGTCGGTGCTGTGGCAAATATATTGTTAATACTAACATTCTGATGAATCTTCCCTTCTCTGTTCATTTCTTTCATTGGCCACATTCCTGCAGCAACTTCAGGCTAGCTATGCCTGTCCTAATAAGTGATGGTCAGAAAACTAATAGGAAAAGTTGTGCTTTGGATTTGTGTTTTTAGACTGATCTTCTGAATGTTGAGTGCCATAACACTGACAGTCAGAAGGTCAAACTTGAAAAGTAAAAAAAAAAAAACCTTATTTCAGTGGGCAAGCACCCCAGCTCCCCCCACACCCCTTGCTAATTATATATATATTAACTCCGAGATTACACTACAGTAAGGAATGGGCCATTTCTCCAGTCACTACTGTTCCGTGGTAATACAGTACCGGTTCCCTGTTTCTTCGTATATGCCAATATCTCTGATGCTGATGTTTAAGATTTGATGTTCTGACACTTGATGTTTACGTCAGTTGAAATATTATCATGTATCCATCAGTACCAGTAATAAATCCAGGTGAACTGAAGCAGATCCTCGGATCAGATGCCTTAGTTTAAACCTGAACAGATAGCTCAGCTTTTTATGCCATATCAGGCAGCCAGGGTGAAAAGAATGATGGACTTTTAGCTCTTCTTTTTCACCTCTGGCTCAGTGCAGGTCATAAGGGGTCATAGCTTCTGCTGGACTCTTACCCATCTTATTGTATTGGATTGTTGTCTTTACTTGACAGTCTTGAGGAAAATGAGATGACATGCCTCCATGTAGCACGTGTGACTGTTGGTCACCTTTGGCATGCCTACCTCTGTCTTTCTTTGGAGGAATTAGGTTGACTTACCAAGGGTTCCAGTTTCAGGCTCGCCATATGGGTATGTATCAGAAACAATTGTGTTTTGATCCCAGCAGAGGTACAGCAGGTGTGATTTTCAGATGTTATTCTTATTGGGGACCATAATATGAAAACAAGTTAACTGTTGTCCTTTCATTAAGAAAACCAGTGACAGAACATTTTTCATTGCAGTACCATTTGCTTGGAATGCCTTACCAGCTGATGTATGGAACTGTCCAAGCTTAAAGATCTTTAAAAATCAAAGGCCTTAAAGTAGGGTCACTCTTGGTCAGGGGTAGTCTAACAACTCTGCTTCATCATTGCCTGTTACAGCAGTCCGACCAATACTGCTAGTAACCGATGCTTTGATATATACTGTACTTTGTCCCTGTGCTTTGTCATGTCCATGAGTCTAGTTACATCATAGCTAAAGCCCTAATCCAAACTCTTAACATCAGGGAGAGTGTCCTTGTCCATGTGGTTCTGCAGTTGTGGTAGAATAATAAATGAGGGTGCATGGTCCTTATTTTTTTATTCCATTGAATTTCCATGTTATTTATGTATGTGCTGAAACATCACTTAAATGTGACTGTGATCAGTTTTACATAAAATCACTGTTATCAGACTTTCTGAAACAGTTCTTTTAAGTCCTGTGATGCGAGTCTAGAAATTGCTGCTGTTGAATTATAAATGTAAACATGGTATAAAAAGTGGAAAGCACAATAGTGAATGGTTCAGATATGTAAGGTAGTACACTCTGCCAAGTTCTCAGACATTTTTGGTTCAGTCTCTTCATTTTGAGTAGTATTTTCCTTAATGTCTGGCTTGAATTATAATTGTATTGTTTATGTACGGTTGCTGTAGTAAGCCTCCATTTGTATAAGTGCCTATTTTGAGGGGTAATCACTACTTGCCAAATTAAAATAAATCTTTTCCTAGCTTAATCTCTCTTCTGTAATGATTTTTGAAGTACCTGCACGGCAACGACAAAATATACCTACTATCAGAGTACTTTAGTTACTTGTGTCTCTCCCTGTTATCTTTAGTGTTCCTCACAATTACTGTAAAACAATTAAATCTCCCTTTTAAATATCTTCACCTTCTACCATTTTTTATTTCATGTTAACCTACTTTATCGTACATATACAAAGTGTAAAAAAATTAGTGGTAATATAAATTCTCATGTTCTACTTCAGATGTGTATTTCAGTTTTTTGTCGAATCAAATAGATTTAGAACTGAACAAGTCTTGGATGATACTGAATTCTTAGTGTAAACACTTTTTCTAAATTGTTCACTACATTGTGTTTTATAACTTTGCACTGATGTAACAATTTGTTATTGGTTTTGAACCAGTTCTCAGGCCTGAAAAAGGTGCATTGGGATCGATGCACCACCCCAGTAAACAAAAATATATGCATAACAATCTATTGTTCTGGTTAAGTGATTTCCTTAGAGTTACACACTGTACATGTGGACTTTGTAGGAGTCAAACCCAAGGTTACAGGATGAATTTCATGAGCAACTGATTGCTTAACTTCTTAACATTCTATTCTGTACTAAATTATTGTCCGTTTTACTTACATGTTCCATTAGAAAAAGACCGCTCTGAACCAATGCAACTTACCTGATCATCAGGATGCATAACTGCATTCATCCACATGTAAAGCTACATTGTTTCCATTACATTCTTGAATATCATGCACCATTTTTTAACTCCAACAGATAATAAGTTGCCATCTGCTCAGTCTGTGATGAGCACAATCCTTTGCATTGCATCTTAGCTGTTTCTCCAACACTTTATTGATCCCATTGCACACTGGGCTTGCTAACACTGGTACCCACTCCTGCGCAATGTGTCACACCTTCCACCGTGGCACCTGCCTCAGACACCTTACTTACTGTCTCAGCAGAACAACCAAATTCTGCGCACTCAGCTCCAAACTTTGAATCTTGCAGCGTGACTAATCACCTAAATTCACCCTTGGCATCCCTCAGCAAAACCTGTGATGGATGTCATTTTGGAGGCGAGAAGGCCTAGTACTAGAAAATCTTATGCTGACAAATGGAAAAGATTCTGTGCCTGGAATCAGTCTCAAGGGATAAGCCCAGCAGTGCCCAACATTCCTCAGATTTTACAATACTTAACTGAGATGCTTCATAAGGGCCTGTCCTTTTCTTCCATAAAAATCCATGCCTCAGCCATTTCAGCTCATTACAACACAAAACCTCCCTTCTTCTCTCATCCTCTGCTAAAGCAGTATCTCTGAGGGGCCGAAAACTTAAGACCACCCAGGAGAGCTCCAATCCCTTGGAAAAGCTCACTCTCCCTTCTTTTGAGCCAGCTGCTACTACAGACATAAATTTTCTCTCCTGGAAAGCAGCTTTCCTTTTAGCAGTCACTTAAGCTAGAAGGATTTCCGAATTACAGGCTCTTATGGCAGTGGAGCATTTCATCATTTTTCATGCAGACAGGGTATCTCTCAGGACCAGTCCATCCTTCATGCCTAAGGTAGTATCCAGTGTGGCTCTTAATCAGACCATTCATTTGCCAACTTTCTTTCCCAATACACAGAACAAGGGGGGGGTGGATTCTGCATTCATTGGATGTACACAGACAACTTAGATTTTACTTAAACAGGACAAAATCTCAAAGAAAGTCTGAACAACTGCTGGTGGCATTTGCTGCAGGGGCAGAAGGAAAGGCTATTTCAAAGCAAACTATTTCCAAATGGATAAGCCATTGTATTCATTTCTGCTATATGCACCATGGTAAAACTATCCCCCAGGGGATCAGATCCCATTCCACCAGGGCTGCATCTACTTCAACAGCCTTTCTCAGAGGTGTTCCTACCAGGGACATTCTAGAAGCTGCTACCTGGAGCTCAGTTCATACTTTCACCAAACATTACCATTTACCACTTTTCTCTAAATCCAGAGCTGGCTTTGCCACTGCTGCCCTGTAGGGCCTTATAGCTGGTCCTAATGCTGTATAATTCCATCCACCCAACCATAGCTTTGGGAATCTACCCAAATGTAATGACTGCAACAGTGAAACATGAAGAACATAGTACAGTTGTGTACACTTACCATAAATGTGGATGTTAGAGTGTATTCACTGTTGCGGTCCTGGTTAACCTCCCTCCAGCCCCCTATTTTTCTTTGGCTATACCTCTACTTTCTCTCACTATGCTTAAAAGCCCTTTTGGTGTATTTGCTTTTGGTTGGAGGTATATTTTTTGTGTTTTTTAATTTTATTTGCTCCCCATTTGGGGGGCACTTGACATCTGGGGCAAGAACAACTAATGTAATGGTGTCGGCTGCATGTTTTATACCCCTGACAACCTGACGTCATGGAAGAAGGGACAGCAACCGACGCAGGACCCAAGACTCTGGTAATCAGGCCAACTGAGGGCAACCTGCCAGCAGATTATTCTACCCAAATGTAATGACTGCAACAGTGAATATACTCGAACATCTACATTTATGGTAAGTGTACACAACTGTACTTTGTCTCTCTTTGATAGTACTTGTCATTAACTCCTCCTGTGGTTGTCTTGTCCCATTAGGCAATATACCCTATTCCTGCTGACTTTGCAATTTTATACTAACCTTACGATACTTTTTATTGTACACATAACTTTAAATGCTGATAAATGTTATAAAGCTGTTCTGAAAAGCAGGACAACAGAAAGCTTATTTCTGAGTGCAGCCTACAGTTGCAGGAGAAATGGATATCATAAAATAAAGCAGTAATTAGTGCAACCGTGACAGATCATTGTCAGTGCAAGTTGACTGCTACACACACATACACACACACACACACACACACACAGTGTGTGTGTGTGTGTGTGTGTGTGTGTGTGTGTGTGTGTGTGTGTGTGTCTCTGTAAAATGCCTAAACCAAAATATCTGTGTCTCTTGAAGTGAGGCCCAGAGCCAGCTCTTATCCTCATTCGAACACAACTGCTTTAGATTTGGAAATAGGTTCGAGCAGACCTCCATAACCTCATTAATGCACCACGAAAGGAAATAAATAAGATGAGCGTGAAGAAAAGTGACGCAGTACAAATCTGTGCAGTTTGTAAAACAAATAAATAATTAAAAATCTCACTTGATAGTTGAAGTTTAAATTTAAACCAAAAGCTGAAATTAAATCTTTGAGGGAACATCTGACTGCCCTTGCCCAGGTGAGGTGGGAAAGGTAAAAATAAAGCTTGTTTTTTTTTTTTTTTTTTTGCTGAGTAAAAGTACCCATATAGGATCAAAGTGCATATCGCAGTGCTTTCTATAGCAATTCAGCCCCCACACTATAATGTTTTCCATGACAGTGCACCTTATTCTGTTGTTACCTGCTCAGGTTCTGCAACCTCCACATCTAAAGGGAAATTTGCTTTATAAGAAGAGCCGAATTGGTCCTGGTTGTAACTTTCAAATGTCCATTTATGTGGTCCCAGACTGAAAAAATGAGGCAACATTATAGCTCTGTGGATAAGGTTTGTGTTTCATAGATTTATGCATACGAACACTTTTTATGCAAAAACTAAAGGTTGTTTCACCCCTTTAGGCATGAGTGTATCTTTGAAGCTTTGGTTTCTAGATTTTTTATGCCTGTAGTCAGGCAGTTCCAGGTAGCAGGTTCCATTCTACAGAAGGCTGTCTCACCTGCAGCAGTTTTAAATGGGGGAAGTAACATGGGTTCAGTTCTGATCTCTGGTCCTTTAATTTGCAAGAGTTTGCCTGTTCTTCCCATTTAGTTTATCAACTATTTGTTTGTCGGATAAGTGGATTGGTCTATTGACCTTTTCAGTCATGACCCGAGTTCCAAAAGCAGAAGCTACATCACAGTCTTTCAATCAATGATAATGTATATAAAATGAGTACATAGCAAAATTCAGAAAATAGTAAGACTGAGAGCAGATAGGGTGACATTAAAAGATCTAGTCTGAGTGAGTTGTGAAAAATATATATACAAAATAAAAGCTAAGGTATGCATAAAATACAATGCAATCATGCATTTAAAACATAAACTCCAGTATACCGTTGAAATGCTGGTGTATAAGATGCCACCTTTAGAGGCTGAGAAAAGTTTATTAAATATATTCTCTTATTCTTGATTTGAAATGATAATTTATCAAGCCATCGTCATAGCAGCAGTTGCAGGTAGATTCATTAAAGAGATGCTCTTTAAATGTCATATCTAAACGGACGAAACAGTGTTTGGTTTTTGCATCTTTATACATCCGATCCCTTTTTACGCAAAAAACAAATGTTTCACTCTATTTTATAAATAAAATTACTTTAAAAAGTGCTTCCAACACAGCAGTGTTTACGGCATTAATTTTGGATGGTGAGAAGGCGGTGGTTACATCACTTTGGGTTCTAGCCCTAGTTATGGTGGATTAGCATGGGTAAGTAATTGTGAATTAAGTTATATAATTGTTAAATTAACAGTTTGGAAAAAAGCTACCCATTACCTATTTATTTATTTATTTGCCTAACTGTTAATTTAACAGTTTGGTAATTACATAACTTAATACACAATTACATAATTATTTACCCACTCTAACTTAGCATAATTAGTGCTGGAACCCAAAGTGACATAACCACCGCCTTCCAGCCCACTGATATTAATGTGGTAAACCTGGCAAAAACAAAGATCATTTTACACTTTAGACGCAATCTTTAAGTGCACCTTTGAAGCTTTTAATGGTTTCTAAATTGTTGATGCCTGTAGTCAGGTGGCTCCCAGGTAGCAGGTCCCAGTCCACAGGAGGCTGCCTGACCTGTAGCAGTTTTAAACGGAGGGCGAAACTGTTGTCCTGTAAACTTCGGAGTACATAAAGGTTGTCTTGTAAAGGTAGTTTCAGTCTTAAAGGGGGCAGTGAACATGTTTTAGTACCTCTAACAGTACTTGGAAGAAAAGTGGCCCTATGAGTCACTGAAAAACATCTGGAATTTTAGAAAATTGCAGTGGTTTATCTGGGGGTCTGCTAATAGAACGAATCTACAGATGTTCAACTTTGGGTATTAAATATTTTAAAGAAAAACTCCTCCGTCTTTACAGGTTAACTCCATCCATAGGTTTCTTTTCTTCCTACAGTTTGGTTCCAGTATTGTATAGCTACCAGAAACCTGCTTCTACTTCTTAAAACTTTTATTTCCTTGCATTGGAGTCAAAGAAAGGGAAAGCCCACCTACTTTTTTTAAGCTCACCTTCTCACATACTTTGCAGAGGAATTTGTCTCCTCCTGCATGGCATGTCATAGCCACAGTAAAATAAATCTGTAGTTTACCTTGTCATGTACTGCTGTCAGTCTTAGGCACACAGCAGCTGATACAAAAAAGACAGACAACCATAGAACTGTTTTCCACTGTTTTTATTGCAGAGAGGAGGAGAATGCAACACTCCCCATTCATAGCAAAACAAAGCAACTAGATCAGTCAGGGGTTTAAAGGCTGTTGTCACCTCTTCTGACAAATTTACATAAGCAGCAACACAGAAATGGTAAGCTTTAATTATTGCTTATTTATAATAGCTTATATGTTAAGATTACTTAAATGTAGTATCAAAGATTTCTGTCTCATTTAGAGGAAAGTTAGAAAATATTTTTTCTTGTAAAGTGTCAACACATTTACCATTTTCACACACACACACACCCATACACACAGGATGGAACTGAAGAAAGAGACAAGTTTCAACCCTCTCAACTAGGTGCCCTGATAATGTTCATAAAAAGTTCTGCTATGCTTTTTTGTGATATGCTTCGGTGGAGGATTCATATTTACTACATGCAGATCCATGGTAAGAGATTACTGACTTTGAGTCGGTCCCTACATTGTTAGAGTGCATGAGCATTTTGTAGTTCACAAAGGAAATGTGACCATTGATGGCAACCATAATGTACAGCTGAATTTATTTTAATGTACATTTACTTTGTGCTGCTGCATTAAAAACATTAAGAAAAGGAAATCAGAATTAGTTAACTGTGTTTAAATATATACACACACACACACACACACACACACACACACACACACACACACACGCACTCTGACGTATGCATTTATACACAGTACTGCATCCCACATATAGCATTCTACATGCTACATACATTTTTATAGACAAACACATATGTATGCGTGTGTATGTATATATATATATATATATATATGTGTGTGTGTATGTGTATATATGTATATATATATATATATATATATCTATAGAGAGAGAGCTGTGAATGTGTGTGTTTATGTGCAGACACACACATAGAGTTACACAAAATTTCCATTTTGATTTGTTTTTTTTCTTTTAGAACTACAAAACAACCCTTTACAAAAACCTGCCATTTACCTACTTTCTTTTGCTGGAAGTAGCTAACAGCTGTTTATATCATAGAGCAAACTCTGAGAGACACATAAATGAGGCTCATTCAGAGAATCATCGAAGTATCACTGTTACAGAAGGTGTGTTCCAGTGACAGTGCTTCACATTCCTGCCATTCTGTCTTAGTGGCACAAGAAAACACCACCACTTCTTTATGTCTAGCATGACTCATATAAAGAGTACTTGAAATGTATTCTGGGAAAAGGGAATGAAAGCAAACAAAATAAGATCACGCTACCAAGGCAGGCCTCATCATCCACCATTTTGAGGAAACACATTAAAATGGTAAAAGAAGCATTTGGAGTGATTAAAATAGCTTAGAAGAAAAAGATACAATGATGGAATGTTTCTTTAACAATGGGCCTGCAAGCAGCAGGTGAAAGGAGTTGACTGATCTTGTAATATAGTTTTGAGCAAGGACTTTATTAGTTACAAAATCCATATGTGTGGTGAAGGAAAGAGTAGGGTCAAGTCGGGTCAAGTGTTAAGTCTAAGTACCTCTATTCAGTGACATTAGGTATTATGTTCCCATGTCATACTATGTCATCATCACCCTTTACTTAGCCCTCGTTAGGCCAGTCATTGAATATGTAATGCCCCCTCTGGCATGTACCTGTCCAGAAGCATACAACTGGAATGCTAACAGAGATACCTTACTAAAAGGATACAAGGCCTAAACAGCATGTCTTACATGGCCATCTCTTAGCCCTGTCACTGTACTCTGTATCATACAGACTACTAAGAGGTGACCTGTGGCTGGCACACAAGGCATCATCCAACCTAATTCTGAGGGATTTACTACACATCAGCAAGTCAAATGGCATCAGAAATACTCAGTCCTGGGATCTAAACCTCTTCTGCAAAATCAACAGAATGGGTTGGAGGGACAGGTATATCTCACAGATGATATTGCTGCTCTGGAACAGACTCCCCATCCACATAAAACAAAGTTCAGCACTGTCCACATTCAAGTGCAGCTTGGATCTATGGATGGAAAACAAACTTTACCCCAAAATTGCCACCTGCACTACTAATGCAAGGAGGCAACTTGTAAATGCTTCATCCCATGCTTTGGTCTGCTCAAATTATCTATGGTATGATCACAGTTATTCTCATTAGGGATAATGTATAACTATTGACCATGGGATGGGTAAAGCCAATCTCTAACCAAATGGCATAAGTTAATTTGAGAACAGAAAGGGAAACTGGCTCGTCTTAAAATGACCCACGCGAGCAGCTAGCCTAGTACTTACCCATTAACCTGTGACCCTATTAAGATCTGTTAAGAGAATAAGAGGAGTAGTTGGCAATTTGGTGGCTGAGGCAATTGTCACTGAATGTGTGTGTACTCTCAGCAGCCACAAGGTAAACATACAGAGTTTCAGTTTCACAACAGTTTTATTTATTTTTCATTAGTTTAATTTAATCAGGGGAAGTAGGGAAAGTTGTCAGCAGAGGTTTATGGCAAGCTAACAAAGAACCAGTTGGCCAATGTGAATGGAGCAAATGACTGGTGCATGCCAACATTACTAAAGAGGAAATTATTTCAGCCTTAGTCACAGCTCAGATCAACAACCAGGAGGATATCCAGTCTGGTGATGGGAATTTGAAGCCCTCAGAAACAGGACGGTTCACCATTTCCTCAGAGGACTTAAAAATCCATCTGGAGTTAGAAACTTGAACTGGACCCCAAACATTTTGAATTAGAATCAGCAGAGAGACTGCAGCGTTTGGAGGCTGAAGAAAATGAGTGTGTGTGGCAGGCAAAACATATGGAGTTAGAATCAGCAGAAAGACTGTGGCATTTGGAGGCCAAAGAAAATGAGAAACAACGCCAGCATCAGAGGGAGATGCTGACTTATCAGGGTCATGGAGGTAATTGGGAAGGGAATAACCCCAGAAGCAATAAACATCAGTAAATGTCTTCCATAGTTTACAGAGGGTGATAATTTTGATGGTTTTATACATATATAATTGAAAGAGTATATAAACAGTATAATGTTGACCAAGAGCTCTGAGTACGGTTCCTGACCCCCTTACTCCATGGTAAAGCTGTAACTGCTGTTTCTAAATTGCCTGATTGCTTAAAGTGTGATAAAGTAAAACATTGTTTACTAGAGTGCTATAAGTTAACACCTGAAGCTTACAGAAAAAACTTTCATGAGTATAGACGCAAGGCAGATGAAACTGTATGTGATTATATTGCTGAGTTAGGCACTTAATTTCATAGGTAGGTGAGTGGGTATCAGGTTGTCACTTTTGAAGGGCTGGCAGACCTTTTGGTGAGGAAAAGCCTGTAGCACTTTGCCTGAGGACATGAGAATCTGGTTGGCAGACCAGGAGTGTAACTCTGCAGATGAGCTGGGGAAAAACAGGATCTCCACTTAGCAAGCAGGGCATCATTGTATAAGGAGATACCCACTGCTACACATGGATATAAGAGAACCCATGGTGGTCAGCCTAAACCACCCCAACAGAGTTCACCGGTAACAGGGGAAGCCACTAGTTCAGGTACAGGGCCAGGATAAAGGGTTAGATGGTTTAAATGTAACCAGTAGGGCCACATATCATATAGATGTCCACTGAAGCAAGGTAGGGAACAAAAGTGGGGGAGCCAGCAAGAGGGAATAACAGTATGCCAGTGGTAAGTTGTCTGGAAATAAGAGGGGTACCAAACTATCACAAGAGTTTATATGCTATCTTAGTGGATGGAAATTAGGCCACTGCTAAGAGAGAGGCAACCTTTGGCATAACCATTGTGAAGCCTGCAGTGGTTAAAGAGGAGCAGTAATTGCTTTGGCAGTCTTCTCCAGTCAGAACTTTAGTAGGTACCCCATTCCAAATACCTTGGACCAGGGTTCACCTTGACTGGGAGGGTGGAAAAGGAAGCAAGCAAGTAGGTGTGTTTTGAGGATATCCATGCAGATGTTTTGATGGGGAATGATTTTGATAATGCACTATCTTGTGTGCATGCAGTTACACACAGGCTTGGAGACAGGCATATGTGGGTCTGGTAGCCTGGGGGAGACCCAGACAGACCCCACACCTGAAGCCAGGGCTGATGAGGTGGCTTTTTCAGAGAGGGATCTACCCTGTAGCAGTGAGCCTGAAGGTGAGCAACAGCTGCTGGTAGGTACTGATGTCCCCTTGGATAGAGTGACTGCAAGGGTAGAGCTGAGTGGTAGTACCCAGGCTGACAGTGAGGAACTGCTGTCAGACAATACCAGACTTCCTGTGGAAAGGGAGCTGGGATGGGTCACAAAGATGGAGTTGAGACAGGCTCAGCTCTCGAACCCTATACTGAAGGAGGTAGCTAGGGAGGCACCTAATCCTCAAGGAAAAGGGGAGTCTGTATACTGGAACAGAGGGATACTGTATTAGAGAGTGGATCCCTGAGGGAGGGCTAGAGGGTGAGGTAATACAGCAGTTGGTAGTCCCTAAAGCCTACCATCTGGCACTTCTAGCCATAGCAAAAACGAAATCCAAGTAGTAGAAACGCTTGCTTTATTACACATGGAACAAAGCTTTCGGGAAAACACACTTCATTAGTATTCATTATACAGTTTAGAAGTCAGGCATTTTATACCCTAAAAAAGTAAAATACATGACACAGCCAACCAATAGAAATAAACAGTCAGCTAAGATTAGAACTCTCCAATTTAACTTAAAATAATATAAACACACATAAGTACTAAAAGTGACACATAATATATATAAATAGCTTATATATATATATATATATATATATATATATATATACACACACACACACACACACACACACATATATATATATATATATATATATATATATATATATATATATATATATATATACACACACACACACACACACACACACACACACACATACATATAAGTATACAGTAACCTAAGACAACATATAGCAAGTATCGTTTATTTATACTGATTTTGTTTGTCAACCAAAGTAGGCTTTATCATTATCATATTATTAGGTTCATAGGTTCATACTAGGCTATCTGCCCTAGGGCATTTATAAGCCTAGCCAGAATGTGTTTGGCTTTCGCCACCCATTTTAAATTTATTTTCCTATGCCCTTTTTCGAGGTTAGTATACTGTGCCTCTGTCTAACAGTGACACAGAAGTGATACCCGGGGTAAACCTACGATCTCCCATCCACTCATCAAGATTCCTCTTGAAGAGAGTCAATGAGGGACTCTGCCTAACCTGGACTGGGATTTTATTCCAGAGTGAAGGGAGCCTCTGGGTTATGAATCTGTCCCTCCAGCATGTCCTATTTATTTCAGTGCTGAGGTTCAAGTCTCGAGCGCGTAGCTCGATGGGATTTGGATTTTCTGAGGTGCAGCATGTCCATTAATTCTGGGTTGGACATGGCTTTATACGTCAGGCACAGATCGCCTCTGAACAGGCGGTATGCCACTGAGTAGAGCTGGAGTTTCTTTAATCGGGCAGCATGTGGCATCTGTTTGAGCCCTTTGATCCTCTTGGTGAGGTACTTTTGGGGTCTTTCCAGTTGCTGCAGGTGTCCGGTAAGGTACATCCCAAAAGGGGCATTGTACTCAATTATGGGCCTGATGAGGGATGAGATGTGAATCCCTTCATGATTAGGTGGGCTATATAAAATGTTTTTCTAACCACTTTGGCCACGTGGTTGTCAAATGAGAGATTGCTATCAACTTGGGTCCCCAGGTCCTTAATTACTTCTTCTGTACTTAGTGGATTACCACCTATGTGGTAATTTGTGGGCACTTTGTTTTTGCCAAAGGGGATGACTATACACTTTTTGGCATTTAGCTTGAGGCCATGGCTCTGGCACCAGTTGTCTGCTTCTATGAGGCCCTTCTGGAGGATGCTTGTGTCGGCTGGAGAGTCGATTATGGCACCCAGTTTGCAGTCATCTGCGAACTTGGTCAGCCACAGTCCTTCCGTGTTGGCCTGTACCTCCGAGAAATATATACCGAACAAGAGAGGTCCCAGGACACCACTTGTAACTGGTTTGGAGTCTGACATGGCTCCAGCAATTCTAACCATGTGGGTCCTGTCCTTGAGCCAGTTTGCAATCCATCTAGTGACATAGGGGTTTATATTTAAGCTGGTGAGCTTATCTATAATGCCTGAGTGGGGTATTGTATCAAAGGCTTTTGCGAGGTCCAGGTAGGCTGTGTGGACCACCTTCCCTCGTCAATGGCCTTGGTGACTGTTTCAAAGAAATCAACCAGGTTTAAGAGGCAGGATCTGCCCTTAACAAAGCCGAACTGGGTAGGATCCAGTGTCTGTATGTCCCCAATATCTTTATTTATGAGGTCCATGATGATCCTTTCCATAGCTTTGCAGACCAAGCTAGTCAGGCTTATGGGTCGATAGTTTCCAGGATCCATTGAGGCACCACCTTTATGGAGAGGGACCACTGTTGCTGTACGCCACTCTTTGGGCACATATCCTATAGTAAGGCTGAGATTGAACAGTAGTTTTATGTTTGGGTTTAGCTCTTCTTGGAGTTCATGTAGGACGCAGCCCGGGACACCGTCTGGTCCCATTGATGCTGTGTTTTTTGCTTTGGAGAGGGCGGCTCTTACCTGAGCATCTGAGATGTCAGGGGGGCAGCACTCTGCAGGGATAGATATTTGCCCTTTTGGTGGGGAGGGGGGGGAGTTCAGCCTTGATTACCTGTAGGTTCATAGGTAAGTACTAGGCTATCTGCCCAAGGGCATTTATAAGCCTAGCCAGAGTGTGTTGGCTTTTGCCACCCCCTTAGATTAGTTCCCTGTGCCTCTGACCAGCAGAGCCATTAGTTCCCTGTGCCTCTGTCCAGCAGAGCCACTGCAGTGATCTCCGGGGTAAATTTTCTGTTTCCCATCCACCCGTCAAGGTTTCTCTTGAAGAGTGCTAGTGAGAGGCTCTGCCTAATGTATATTGAAATCTTGTTCCAAAGCATGGGGAGTCTCTGGGTCAGGAATCTATCCCTCCAGCACGTCCTATTTATCGTTGTGCTAAGGTTTATATCCCTAGAGCGTGTGGCTCTCAGGAATTTGTTTTTTTTTTTAGGTGGAGCATATCCATCAATTCTGGGTTGGACATGACCTTGTATGTCAAGCAGAGATCACCTCTGAGTAAGCGGTATGCAACCGAGTACAGCTGGATTTCTTTAGTCGTGCTGCATAGGTCATCTGTTTGAGGCCAGTAATCCTCTTGGTGAGGTACATTTGTGGTCTTTCCAGCTGTTGCAGGTGTCTTGTAAGGTACATCCCAAATGGGGCATTGTATTCTATAACAGGTCTAATAAGTGATGAGTAGAGCTGCACAATAACCTCCTTTGTTCTTGATGAGAACCCTTTTGAGATTTGGTGGGTCACATAGAAGGATTTTCTAACCACCTTAGACCAATCCACTTATCCACCACCTTGGCAATATGTTTATCAAAGGAGAGATTGCTATCTACTTGGGTCCCCAGATCCATTTTACTTTTTTTGTATTTAGGGGACTACCACCTATGTGGTAGTTTGTGGGTACTTTGTTTTTTCCAAAGGGGATGACTATGCACTTTTTGGCATTCAGCTTGAGGCCATGATTTTGAAACCAGGTATCCGTCTCAGTGAGACCCTTCTGGAGGGTGTCTGTATCAGCCGGTGAATCAATTATGGCTCTTAGTTTGCAGTCATCTGTGAACTTGGTCAGCCAGTGAATCAATTATGGCTCTTAGTTTGCAGTCATCTGTGAACTTGGTCAGCCAAAGTCCTCCTGTGCTTGCCTGTAACTCTGAGAAGTATATACCAAACAGGAGGGGGTCCTAGGACTGAGCCCTGGGGGACACCACTTGTAACCGATTTAGAGTCAGACCTAGTGTCTGCAACTCTCACCATGTGGGTTCTGTCCGTGAGCCAGTTTGCAACCCATCTCGTGACATAGGGGTTAATGTTCAGGTTGGTGAGTTTGTCTCTATACCAGAATGGGGAATGATGTTGAAAGCCTTTGCGAGATCTAGGTAGGCTGTGTGGACCTCCTTACCCTCATTTAATGTCTTGGTAACTGTCTCAAAGAAGTCCACCAGGTTTAGGAGGCATGATCTGCCCTTAACAAAGCCAAACTGGGTGGGGTCCAAAGTTTGGAGGTTCCCAATGTCTCTGTTAATGAGTTCCATGATGATGCGCTCCATAGCCTTGCAGACCAGGCTAGTCAGGCTTATAGGGCGATAATTCCCGGGGATCATTGTGGAGCCACCTTTGTGGAGTGGGATAATTGTTGCTGAGTGCCACCCTGTGGGTACGTCACCTGTAGAGAGGCTGAGTTTGACCAGTGTGTTTAGGTGAGGGGTTAGTTCCTTTTGGAGCTCTTGTAAGACACAGCCTGGGACACCGTCCAGTCCCATTGGGGCTGTGTTTTTTTTTGCTTTGGATAGGGCTGTTTTTTAACCTGTGTGTCGGTGATTGCCGGGACCTTACATTCTTCTGGTATGGTTATGGGCCCTTTAGGGGGTGAGAGGGGTGTGAAGTTTGCACTGAACCTGTCTGCCAAAATGTTGGCAATATCAGTCAGTTCAGTGTATTTTCTGCCATTCTGCACCAACTCAGAGCAGATCTGAGAGTTTCCACTTAGGTTTTTGACATAGCTAAAGAACACTTTGTGGTTATCTTTGTAGTCCTTGGCAATTTTTCTTTCAAAGCTAGCCATGGATGATTTAATGAGGGATCATAGTTTCTTGCTGATACTGATCAGGGATGTCTTTCCTTCTAGGGATTTTGCTCTTATCTGTACTAGTTTCCTCCTCCTGTTGTAGAGCCTGTTTATAGCAGGGGTCCACCAGACTGGTTTCCTTTTCTTGGAGGAGAAAGTCTTGGTTTTACTTGGGATAGCATGATCCATGCATTCCTGCAGATGATCATAGAGTGCCTTTGTATAGGTTTCAGCAGCTTGGACAGCATTGTCCATTGGCGTGGGGGCTGTGAATCTTTCCACCTCAGTCTTAAACAATGTGAAATTTTCTTTTGAAAAGTTTTTCATGGTGGTTTTCTTGATAGGGGTTGGGGGCGGAATGTGAATATCCAGAGTGATTAGTCTATGGTCTGATCTAACCAGCGAGGGGTTGACGTCAGGTGTGGAACACCAGTCGCCCATGTTGGTGATGACCAGGTCCAATATGTTGTTCCCTCTGTTGGGGGTGTTGACCAGTTGATCCAGGGCATTCGAGTTTATAAATTCTAGGAAGCATTGGGCAAGGGAGTTAGTACTTGAGTAGTTCTCCTTAATGTTTGGGTAGTTGAAATCACCCAGTATTAGGGTGTTTGGTAGGACCTTCATATTTCCCAATGTCTCCAGAAATGCGGAATGGGGGTCCTGGGTCATGGTGGGTGATCTGTAGCAAGCTACAATTTGGACTGCAGTTTTGCCCATTGTTGCACTTGGATGATCTCTGATGCCTTGTGCTGTGCCACTAACCTGGAGGTGTGAGTATCCTTGATGAATATGGATACACCCCCGCCTTTTGTGTTTCAGTCTGGGTTCTGTGGCCGAAAGGTATGGTATGAGTTATAGCCTGGTAGTGCTGGGGTGCTGTCTGGAGCCTTAAACCAGGTTTCTGTTACTGCACAGATATTGATGTTCTCCATACTAAGGAATGCCTCGAGTGCATGCATTTTGAGGTTTAGACTTCTGGCATTGAGTAGCATTATCCTCAGTTTTTGGTTACTTGTGCTATTTATAGTGGTGGGTTTGTCTTTTGAGCCCTGCCTAAAAAGGCACTATGGGGGTGGCAAGAGCCTTTGCCAGTATTCGAAAGCCTAAGGGTGACAGGTGCAAGCCATCTCTTGAGAAGCAACGTGGCTTGTCGAGCATGTCATCCCAGGCAGACAGATACTGGATCCCCTTTGAATGACACCAGAAACTTATCCAATTGTTGAAGTTGATCATTTTTTCTTTGATCATGTAGCCCAGGCAGGTATGACCCTGACCCTGAGTAGCATCCTACCCTCACCAAGAATGATGCCACAGTACAGAGAGCTCTTCCATGTCTCTTTTTATGTAGTCCAGGGTGGTACGTCTCAGATCATTCACACCAACATGTACAACGAAAGAGTCATATTTGTATTTGTTTTGGAGTGACCTGAGTGCTTGTGTTATGTGGCAGATCCTGGCGCCTGACAGGCAGCTAACTGTAACCTTCTCCTTGTCCACCCTAGTTAGTGGGACATCAGTGTGCTTGACTATAGAGTCGCCTATCACTAGTGTGTTGGGTATGTTATTTTGCCTTAAGGGCTGTGATTGCATTGCGTGGCACACTGATTATGTGAAGTATGTGTTTCATGGTTGGTGATGGGTTGTGGAGGTTGCTTGGATGTCGACTTTGGAGGTCTCCGTTGGTTTTGCAGATTTTTATTTAGAGCCTCCGAGTATGTTTTCATGTATTTATGTGTGTTATTTGCCTGTGTTGGTTTGTTAACTCTATGTGAGACTGGTGGTGTGTTGCAAGTATTACCCTTCTCCTCTTGGCAGTCAGTTACAGTCTGGGGTTGAGAGAGCTTTGCCTCCAGTCTGGTTTTATAATTGTATCTCTCACATATATTAGTGTTTGGTGGTAGGAGGAGAGGGTTGTCTGTGTACAGTTGTACATTGCCTCAAAATACCCAGATTCACCAGTTGGACTGGAGAGTACACCAGAAACTGCCCTTTAGACATGCCTGAATAGGTAGATAGGTAGAGTGAGCTGTTTTTCTGATTGACTGGTGTGGACGAATAGAGAGCCTTGTCCTTCTGGACAGTATAAGGAGGTCTAGTGCTAGGGGTATTTAGTGCTTGTTATGAGTTTTAAGCAAGTGCTGGTTTGTAAAATTAATGGTTTGAGTGCTAAAGTTGAAGGTTTGTCTAGTTCCAAGGGAAAAAACTGAAGAGTAGACTTTCTGGAGTCGGGAATAGTTTAACCCTAGCTAACCGGCGCTGCCCAGCATACAAAACCGCGCAAATGCGTTTTTTATATCAGAAAGATTAAAGAGTTAGAAATTAGCCCAAAATAGCCAATAAAACTACAGTTTCTGGGCAGAAACCACTCCTCCAAGGGCAGGTAGGCTGTTCAGAGCTCCCCACTCTCACTGGTGAACAAAGAAACTTCCTTTTTGCCCAAGTAATGTATGGCCAAACTATGGCCAAACACAAAAGCTTAAACACAGTCCAGGTATCAGCAGGTATCTGAAATTGGACTTTTCTAGCTTAGTAAGGCGGGAAAATAGCAAGATTTTTTTGTTATTTTGTTTTTTTTTTTTTTTTTTTTTTTTCAAGAAAACAGAAGAAACAAATACAAAAACACTTTTATAGTACAGTAATGGCTGTCGCACTTGAGTGGGAAGCCAGTAACAGATAAAAATACAATTTACAACAAAAAAACTAATTTTAAAGTGCAGGCAGAAATAAATGTAATTTCAGTGTAAGATGAGCGTTCTGAGAAGCAATAAACACCAGAAAACGAGCATTTAGGCGGAAATAGCAATAAGCAACAAGAAAAACCAAACAAATGGTACTTAAACACTCCAAAGTCTCTCCTTTTGTCTCTCTGGCATTGTAAGTCTCTACAGGACACCAGGGCAGGATCTGTTGAGCTTATACAAACACAAAAACTGCACAAATGCGGTTTTTATATCAGAAAGGTTAAAGAGATAGAAATTAGCCCAAAATGGCCAATAAAACTACAGTTTCTAGGCAGAAACCACTCCTCCAAGGGCAGGTAGGCTGTTCAGAGCTCTCCATTCTCACTGGTGAACAAAGAAACTCTAATATGGTTATCCATTTATGTTCAGCTATTTTAAGTTTATTAACATCCCCACCTCTGAAATTTTTATGCATAACCTCTAATACTTTGAATTTAAATTCATGCATTTGACACCTATCCATACTGTGTTTAGCTAAAGCATTTGTTGCTACATTCCTTCTGAACTCAGACTTGTGTTCAGTTATACGATCTTTCAGGCGTCTTGAGCTTTTTCCTACATAAAAACATTCACAACTCACACATGTTCCTATGTATGCTATATATATATATATATATATATATATATATATATATATCTATAGATAGATAGATAGAGATCTAGTATTACACGTCATCTGACACCTAATCTCATATATTTTCTTTGTTACTGGATGGCAGAAATATTTCGAATCACAAATATTCCCACAACAAGAACAGTTATGACAAGGTAGAATGCCATACCTATTATATGTCGGAATGACAAGATTAACATCAAAATCTTTACAGCATAGTTGCCTTTTTAAGTTTATACTATTACTATAAGTAAACCTAGGCTTGTCTCCTAACAAAGTAACTAATTCAGGCATGGATATTAGTATTTGCCAATTTTTTTGAATAATGTTTTCCACTTTTTAGTCATATTATTATAAGTTGTTATATATCTAATCCTGTTCTTGTCAGATCTGTTGCTATCAATTTGTATTTCGTTTTCCATCACTTCACCAAAGAATGGTGTTACTGTTAGATTTGTTTGTTCTATTACATCATTCATAATTTGCAGTCAATTCCTCACTATAACCTCTACTTACAAAGTCATCAATTAACTCTTTCATCTGTTCTCTACATCTTATGTCATCTGTATTAAGCCTGCTGACCCTCATCATTTGACCTTTAATAATTCCATGATAGATATGCCTGGCACGCATGATATTAATGTGTGTGTATTTATTCGCTTGAGCATCCTTTTTAAACACACAAGTTTTCAATATATTAACTTATTTATACAAACATACATCCAAATATGCTATATTGTTACGTGAAAAGTTCATCTTAATTTTCAAAAAAGATGTAGTATTGTTCAAATATTTCATGAAATCAAATAACATTTGCTCATTTCCTTTCTATATCATAAAGCAGTCATCAACAAAATGCTGATAGAATAATACATTCTCTCTAAAGGGGGTTAGCAGAACTGGTGATATATTCCCATTCATTTAGTACAATATTAGCATACATGTTAGCCATGGGAGTCCCCATGGCCACACCTGCTATTTGCAAAAAGGGTTGACCATTAAACAGAAAAATGTTCTTGCCGAGGAAAATTTCTGTTAAGCTGCACATATTCTCTATCCTTCCCATCATATCTGTATTACTGTGCAGAAATTTCCATATGGCATCAATGCCATATTCATTTGGAATCATGATAAAGAGTGAATTAATATCAAGAGTAACCATTAAATAATCATCATCATTTCTACTTATATAACATGTATGCAGTTTGCTCAACAAAACACCTGTTTCCTTAATACAACTTGAACATAATGGAAGATATTACTTAGTACACTCAATAATAAATGGATAGGGGTTCAGTCACCCATCCCCTTCCTGACACAATAGGTCTCAGTGGGGGTCTAGTCAGGGACTTATGCAATTTGGGTGTGCCATAAATAACTGGTATCTTTGGGCACGGGACTGTGAAATAGTTAAAAATATCTAATGAAATATCGCCCTACAGCTGTAAATCATAAGTAAACGTATTAACTTCTGCTACATGTTTTTTAACGTCAGAAAAATTGATCTCTTTAAAGGTCACATCATCATTTAAAAACTCTTTCATTAGTTCAATATAGTCAGACTTATTAAAAACAACAATAGCTCCACCTTTATCGGCTTGCTTAATTATTATATCCACATTCTCATGCAGTTCAACAAGTGCTCTTTACTCATTGTATGAGAGATTAAAAGTTTTTTTCTTCTTACTATCATAAATCAATCTTAAGTCATGTTCACATAAGCTCATGAAGGCATTTAACACGAGACAATTGTTAGGAATAAAAGTGCTTGATTTTCTACATATATTGGAAAATTCATTTGTTCTATCATTGAAGATAAATTTCAAGCTGACATTTCTGACAAAAGTACGTAAATCAGTTAAAGCATCCACTGTGGTATCCGCTTTTGTTGGAACAAATTATAAACCTTTCTCAAACAAACTATTACAGGCTGCTGATATGCTGAAGTCCGATAAGTTTATAACAGTACTTGTGTGCTTACTTATTATTTGCGGCCTTGTTTGTTGTATGGGAGAGGGCTGTCGCTCATCCATTTCATTCTGCTTTGGCTCCTTCGTTGCTGTGATCTGCCTCGCAACTCTACTCGTTTCCGCACTTCCACTTGCTCTGGCAGTCTTACAGTAACAGGCCTCGCTACTCTGGAAAAAACCTCCATGACTTGCAATGATGAACTCGTATTTATCAGTTCTGTTTGAGTGTCACTTGCCAGTGGAAGTGCAGATCTATTAGCAGCATTATGATTAGTTGAAAAATTGCTACCAGTCTGTTCATTGGTTGATGCATTTCCTACCTGCATACGTGTTATGTCATCAGTTTGGTGAATACCAGGAGAAGCCAAAACAGAACCTTCAGTGCTCTGCAAACCTGCAGCAATATCATTGGGCATTCCATCCAATACTGGTTGTTCATTGGTAGGAGGCCGATTTATATTAACAAAAGTGTCCATTTCATACATAGCCCCTCTTCTAGTGCGAGTACTTACATTATTGTTCACAACTTTTGTAACTTTGACCAAGAAAAATATGTCCCATATTGAAATCATTTACATCTCTGCGTAGCTTACACTGTTTAGTCTTTTCCAACCTTTTATCTAAGAGATTCAACCTATCAAGCATCTGTTGGTACGGAGCTGATAGACAATTAAATGCAGCAAAATTGATGACTTCCTTTTCAAGTTGTACTATTTCTTCGGACAAAGAATTCTCTATATTTATTAAGAATTCATTCATTAGAATCATGTAGTCTGCACTTAGTTTCAGGTTTAATAATTGCCATTTTTTCAACAGCTCGGGGTATACATTCGCATATGCAGGCATTTTGAAAATGCGCAAACCCGTTGGTGCTACATTTAACTCCAGATAGCCTGAAAAGCTTAATCTCTGCCATTGGAGTTTTTTAAAAGTTTGAACCTTTCAAGTTTAATTAACAAATGGTTTAAGTCATTAATCTGAGCTGCAGCTCCCACGTTTTGCTCTTCAGAAGGCATCACATTAGTCAGTAAAGGATTACCTGACATTGTAAGTAAGTCACGCATAGTATTCTTCTGTCTCAAAGCTGTATAAGACCTTTCTTTCCCTGAAGTATTCAACACTGGCTGTGTCATTTTTAAGAACTTTTGCAATGCCCACAGCAAATGCAAAGCAGAACACTCCACCAAAGATACAAATTAGCTGTAGTTAACCACACTGGATGAACGTGTATACCAGAACAAAAACGAAATCCAAATAATAGAAGCGCTTGCTTTATTACACATAGAACAAAGCTTTTGGGAAAAAAACCTTCATCCGTATTTATTATACAATTTAGAAGTCAGGCGTTTGACACCCTAAAAAAGTAAAACCCATGACACAGCCGACAAATAGAAATAGTCAGTTAAGATTAGACACCCTAAAAAAGTAAAATCCATAACACAGCCGACAAATAGAAATAGTCAGTTAAGATTAGAGCTCTCCAATTTAACTTAAAATAATATAAACACACATATAAGTACAAAAGTAACAATATCATATATAAATATGTATGTATGTGTGTGTATATATA